>NC_051176.1:252270181-252394037 GCF_013339695.2 Rhipicephalus sanguineus
TCTCCCTGGGTTCCCGCAAGACAAATACTGAACGCGCAACATGAACACCGCTGCATGGCTGCATGTTGTGCGGAAACTTACCAAGAGCATCCACCAGTGAGCTGAATGTAACGACAACCTTTTATCTTCATTCGTCGATTTATCAGGAACAGACGAAGTGTTATTTTTACTGTGAAAGTCTGACGTCGCTCAGCAGGTGTACGTAGCCTCGGGAGTTCCGGCTAACTCTCCGATGAAACTTGCAATCATACGCAATAGCCAATAGCTGACAGGCAGCGGCTACAGATACTGGCGTAGATTTTTCTCGGAATGTTTGAAATGCGCGTAAAGCATGTAAGAATGTGTATTCGCCAAAAGCAAATATGTTCCTTTTTCTCTCCTCTACAGAATTTTATTGGTGCAAAGCCATATGTGTGTGGCTCTCCAACGCGAAGCCTGCAAAAGCTACTGTGGCTGTCATGTCACTAGACTCATCTTGCTTGGGCAAACGGACACTTGAGCCGCATCTCTCACTTATTTTTTCGTGCAATATTTACAAACTCAATCAATTTTCTTCTGAAGCGTGAACACGATTTCCTATCATCTCAAAGCAAGCTCCTTATAGTAACCATATCGTCGCTCACGAACTGATATTTCTGATATCGAAGTTTTGGCTCACTTAACCAACTTTCACTTGTTCCGCAAAGACAGACAAGAATCTAAGGGGCGGTGGCCTCATTGCTTTTAACAGTTATCGCGCACATCAACTAGCATAGCATCTGAAGAGGAAATCTTATGGCTAATATGTCATGATGTGCCACGAATAGTCCTACTTGTGTACTGTCACCAACCTCCTGATCCGATCATAGCATACACCTTCGACATCATGGATGTTATCATCAGGTGCGATAGCAAAAGCATGCTAATAACATCGTGAACCAATTAATTAAAGTGCACCCGAATGTGTATACCTTCACGCCTTGTAACTTCAATTAACGCCGTAATGACCGTAGTAGTGCGTCTGGCTTAATTGCAAGGCATACGTTAAGCCCATGAATGAACGTACGCTTACCTTAACCTAGCTAATCGAACAACCAAAATGCGTTAGAGAAGGTGCAGGAAAAACTGTGAATCTCGTGCTCACTAGGGACTCTACAACTTCATCATGTGTTAATTATCTTTGCATAAAACTTCCGTAAAGTAATCCACGCCACTTTCAAGTGTTCTCTTTAGTTACGTAAACTCCCGAAGGAAATAATTCGACACTATGGCAAAAAAGAAACATAGCTAAAGTTAACGAACCAGCCAAACGTTACGAAGCATTTGGGATTTGGTAGCCACTGTATTGAAAGAAATTATTACGCTTCTAAAATATCAGTAACAAACTGGTATCAAGGTATGTTACAAGAACTACTCTTCGCAACGATCGTGATAAGCCTTGGTTAAAAAGAGTGTTGAAAATGCTAAGAAAAAAATACTTTCCGTTATGCTAAGTCAGAACCCAGTCCCCACTCATGGGACCGATACTAAGAAACAGAAAACTCTTACATGAGAGTCATTCGTCAAAAGAAAACGTAGTATCTTTGCCTAAGGGTTGATTTGCATGCTGACTAACGATTCGAAAAAATTATGACAGATTATAAACCCCCAATCAGTGCGGAACATCAGTAATCCTAACGAGCAGGCTACAATCATTAGATACCCTGACGGCGCCAGCGCGCGCGCGCGCGCGCGTGTGTGTGTGTGTGTGTGTGTGTGTGTGTGTGTGTGTGTGTGTGTGTGTGTGTGTGTGTGTGTGTGTGTGTGTGTGTGTGTGTGTGTGTGTGTGTGTGTGTGTGTGTGTGTGTGTGTGTGCCAAACCAAATGCATAGCGTCCCCTCATCCCATGGCTTTTTTAAGACGACAGTACCTCGTGTAATTTTATCAGTGAACTGAATATATTGTACAATCAAAATATTAAGTTATCATAAATTAATACTAGTGCTGATGACATCACTTGAACGGTTCCAAGTATAGTTCGGACATTCCTGTCGCATCTCTACCTTGTAAATATGCGGCATATTTACCTTGTAAATCGGCGCCTCACGCCCCTCGCGTTTCGCGAGGGGCGCCGAAAATCGTTGTTTTGCGCGTCTTTTGTCTTCTACGCGAACCGCCAGAACCGATCATACAAAGCTTCACTGTAAAAACAGAATCGAACCTACCAACACTTTCCTGTCGCTTAGTACTGTAGAAGAAAAAAAATACTGAAGCCCCCTAACCCTTGTCACAAAAACGGCCGTTGGAGAGAGCAGCTCTCACCAGCTCCAGCCTCGAAGGCTAGTCGCGAGTACCTAGCACGCGGCCCGGGCTGAAGGCATCATGGAGTAAGGACACCTTTCCGAATCTCTTTTAAGAGCGGAGCCGGGTAGTGCGAACAGGAATTATCATAATGCTTCACTGGTACGCCTCTTCAACTTCTGCTTCTCTCCCACAACCCGTGCGCCGATTTTTTTTGGCCTGAAATACTAAAACTATGATGGACGAGTCTGTTACGTGATTAAAAATCACATAACATCGCAGTAACGTCTAGTCGCGGGACTAAAAATTACGTAGCATAGCACTCAGGTGAATTAAATTCACGTAACGTCACGTAACTAGTCAAGTTACTAGAATAATGTTACATCACGTAACCACTCGCGTGGCAAAAATCACGTAACATCATGCAACGTCTGGTCACGTAACATTCAGTCACGTGACTACCTATTACGCGATTTTAGTCACGTGACTAAAATCACGCAACATCGCCTAATAGGTAGTCACGTGACGTGTTCCCACCATAAACCACGTAACAGCTAGTCACGTCACATGTCTAGCCACGTCTAGCTATACTTAGTACTACTAGCAAAACTTGGCATCTCTAGCAAAAGTTTGGCATTACTAGCAAAACCTAGCTAGGTCGAACACTAGCTCCGCTGATGGTTCCACCTTTGCGCCACTAGCGCAACATGACATGACAAGAACTTAATTGGAGCCCTGAGGAACTCGAATCTGGGGAGCCGAAGGCCCCAGATCAAGTTGGTGGCTCCGCCCACGATGGGACTGGAAGTCCAAGTTCCGTCGCGATGTCATGAGCCCTCTGGACGGCCTGCAAGCCCCGTACTTTTTTTGTAGCAAAAGAAAATTGCTTATTCTCTTTAGCTGTCCCTTGTTGTTGTATTTTACTTTTTTTGTATAGCACCCACAACCCGCACCTCTTGCATTTGCCATCGAAATGGCGAAATTCAAGGACGAACTTAAAGAAAAACTGCTACTTGGTATTGTTGGTGCTTGCTGAAGAACATATTTACCGCAAACGAGATACGCACAGAAAGGTGACACGCGTAGGCAGGGTAATCACAAACCAATCCATTTTGCTTACACACGTAGCGCCACAGCGTAGCCGTGACAATGCAGTATTTTTAAATGTAAGATCGACGTTTTTTTAGCAACAACCTCGTTCACAATATTTCGCATGTGCCCCGAAAGGGCCTTGAGTATTATTATTTCAATCCGAAAATGGCGAAGAGCTGAACTGTTATCCTGTGCTCGCAGGCAGTTTATCCGAAATCGTGTGCGCAGGTGATGCAGGCCTCGTTTGTCAATTAGATTCAAATGAATTAATTGTTGGGATTTTAACACCCCAAATCCACGATATCATTATGAGAGACACCGTAGTAGAGGGCTCCGGAAAATTCGACCACTTGGGGTTCTTTAATTTAAGCACACTGGCCTCCAGCATTTTGCCTCCATCGAAATGCGACCGACGCGACTGGGATTCGATCGCGCGATATTCGGGTCAGCAGTCAAGCACCATAACCACTAGAACACCGTGGCGTGTCCAATAAGATTCAGCATCTTAAGACAACGTGATTACGGTTACTCGTTGGTAACATCGGTCGCCGAATCCCTTTTTTATGAAAGGTCAAAGCTATAAACAGTGCCACAAGGGGAAACCGGGAGTAATGGGGAGCTGCAGTGACACCATACGATCATAAGGTCACCTATAACCTCAACACGGTGGTAGGCCAGTATGACATCCCTATTGCCTTTTATGTTCCCGTCAGGCTGGTTCAGCTCGGTTCCCCAGCAGCGTGAGAAGAGATCACCCGGTATAGCTGCGTCAAGAAACATGGCGCGACATGCGGGGGAAGTGTGACACGGTGGTTGCGTACGAAAATCCCATTATGGGTGGCAAGTCCCATACATCAAGCGGACCGGGCGCTGCATAAATGAAGGAGCCGGAGAATATTGACCTACATGTTATGAAAAATGGCGTGGACCACTTTCCCGCGCACTGCGAGGCCTGCATGTGGGGATCACGCTTCCAGGAGGCATTCTCGGCAGAAGCAAGAACCAAACGGCATGTGTGCTAATGGAAATGCACTGCTATACAAGAAGGAAAGGCTCCGACTGTATCAGTGATACGTCGCTTTTGTTATATCAGTCTGAGGTGACATTGCTCGACCACTCGTTCCCTTACGTTTGTAATTTACCTGCGTATGTCTGTCTATTTATTCTGTGTATGTAATCGCGGGTCTGCACCCTAAATAACACAGTCGAAGGTGCCACACGTATCGTCGTCGAAGTGCCGCTTTCCTTTGTGTGCACGTGTCATATTTGTTACGAAGAAATATTGACCGTCGCTCGCCATTACAGCCGTACTGCAACATTTTCGTCATCCTTCGTTCCTAGAAGAGATACCGACAAAAACGGCCTCCCGCACAGCATAGCAGCTATCACTGTTCCATCCGATCAGTCTCATTTGACGCAGTCAAATTGTTTTCTACAACATGGTCATCTTCATATGAATTACATGTTTGGTTCATTCCTACCCGTTCAGTAGTGCCCCAGGTATATGGGCTCCATTATGACAATTAAGAGAAAGTGCTGGATTTTCAACTCGCTCTTTACGAAATCGAAAACGACAATGCTGTTGACAGACAAAGCTATAGCGCCGGGTAGGACTCTCGTCCCGGTGATCACAAACGGGCCTCGAGTCAAAGCTCCTGGTCTGCTGCACCAAGTAGTGTTTCTATATATGCTTTCGAAGGGAGCAGAGTTGCGCCTCTGTTTTCTATGCACTGGTCAGCTGCTGCTCGCCTAGCGCCAGCACATGGTCCAAAATGACGTCAAATGTTCTGTCGCACTGCGGAGAAGCCCAGATTACGAACGCCACGCCTACCTATTGGCTGGCACTCCCAGGTATTAAGCACACATACATACCCTACAGAAAAATGGACGGGGGAGCACCCTCCGTTGTAGCTCAAATGGTAGAACATCGGTCGTGTAATTCGAAGGTTGTGGGTTCGGATCCCACCGACGAGAACGATGATTTTTCGTTCACTTTAATTTCTTTCAACTTAAGTGAGAATCATTACAAATACCTTTAAGAAACCACAAATAATGTCCCCAATGCTTTCCTTGGCTTAATTGTCTGCCGGTTTCATTAGTTGGTTATAATACAGAAAACGAGCCCCTCGGACAATTTCACTTCTTACGCCTACCTTTTGTTTCCTTTAATGCTGTCGACATTAAGATCCGGCGCCTGCCCTAAGCGAGTGTGCATTTCGTACAGCGGCTACAGTACATATCAGTGGAGAAGCGGTCGTTTTCTCTCGTATTACGCAGGGAAGTTGTGTGAAGCAAGTTATGTTGGCAGAACATGGTTTCTAGTATGACGGGCTGTAGCACATTGCACGGACTACTCCCCCCCCCCCCCCCCCCCATGAAACGTAACAAGTACCTCTTAAAAAAAAAAAGAACTATATACTGTTTTAGAACTTTGCACATATTGTAGCTTCGTCGATATTTTCAGATTTCTTGCCGTAGAAACGGCAGTTAGCCTGCTCTTGGAAGTCTCTTTAAAAAACACTGCGCACGAAAATTTAAGATAATTTTTATCTATGCACTTCATTAATAACAGTAAGGTTAACTGACGCTCTGTATATGCATGACCATACGGTTGGCGACGATGTCTAAATCACCTGGTTGCAGCGGGCAAAATGCATGCGCACATTCTAACACAAGTTATTCGTGTCTTCAGCGAGGTCACAGAAAAAAGAAAGCATGAAGTGAGGCATGTTGCGTGCATAAAAATAGTTTTTTAAAGCCCTTTAATATATCAGTGAAGGTAGGGGAACGATATACAAAAAAGTACAACACATGTTTGCATCAAAGTGCAATTATTACATTGTTAGTAATAATGGTGGTGTGTTTACAGTTTGGAATTAGGCTGCGTGATTGATCGGTTAACCTTCCGATCAATCAATTAACGCTTTATTCATGACACTGTTTTTATGTTGAATAATTATTTAAGGTCAGACGACCAAAATAAGACAAGCGCCGGCATGAATGCTCTCTATTTTCCGCGTTTCTAGCCCAAGCGCAAAGAAAAAAAAAAGTTCCGACTGCATTCGCACACGTGCTACACTTGTATACTATAGCAATATCTATCGAAATGTTTAGTTTTCCATTCCCGTTTTTGTGCTTTGCCACACGTGAGCCGGCTTTTCTTTTTTTTACTTAGCCCGAAAACAGAGAGAGGCATCTAGCTTGCTTTGGGTGCTTGCTTTCTTTGGCTGCGTAGAGGGCGTGGGGGTTCGTCCCCCCCCCCCCCCCCCCCACACACAAACACGCAAACACACACACACCTTTGTTCACTACGTTGCGATGGCAACTATCATACAAGAGGAGCGTAGCCGGCGTCGCACCAACGTCTCCTTAAATAATAATAATAATAATAATAATAATAATAATAATAATAATAATAATAATAATAATAATAATAATAATAATAATAATGATGATGATGATGATGATAATAATAATAATAATAATAATAATAATAATAATAATAATAATAATAATCAATCAATCAATCAATCAATCATTTATTTAACGTGCCCAGGAACAACCGTGAGGTCTTTGTGCAGGCGCACGCAAAAAAAAACAATAAAAATCAACAATACAATACAGACAGTCTTCAGAAATAAAAAGAGCAAAAACACGTAGACAAAGAGAAATGAACACAAAAGGGGAGGAGTAAAATAAGACAATATGAGAAATATTGAAGGGGAGTAAAAAATTAGATTGCACATATACAACTATGCGGAAAGACGGAGAAGGGAAGACTTTGTACATTGTGCCATACTATGTCAAAACAGTGCAAAGCTCGGATAAAAACAATGATTGTGGACTATGAAAAACGTCAAGATCAAGAAAATTAATATTATAAAGATTTTGTATTCTGTGAACGGTAGAGTGTTGGAAGAAGCAGGCGGGTACATGAAACGGTCTGTTCTCTCTGGTTAACTTACGCGGAATTCGAAAATGAACACAATTGAGAAGTACAGGGCAGGATATGATACCGTGGACTAGCTTGTAGAGAAATAAGAGATCAGAACGATCTCGTCGGCAGTGAAGTGATGGCAGTGATAATGATTCAGCAGTATTTGAACGAGATCCAGAGTCATTTTTAGCAAAGCGATGGTTATATATGCTGAGGAATTTTTTCTGGACTCGTTCAATGGTGTTACCGCTGGATTGAGCAATGCCATTCCATATCACGGACGCATACTCAAGTTGCGGAAGACATATTGCCGTGTACAATTTGTGTAGGGCCATGGGAGACCTGAATTCTCGAGATATTCTACAAACACATCCGAGAGAACGAAGGCCTCGCATAGCAGCACGCTTAACGTGAGAAGAAAAGTTTAAAGCGCTGTCAACAACAACACCAAGATCACTGATTTCATAAACCTTGCATAACGGCACAGAATTGACAAAGTATTGAAATGACACGCTAGATGTTTTGCGAGTGATAGACATGAATTTTGTCTTTGAGGTATTTAGAGAAAGGTTATTGCCGTTGCACCATTCGGAAAAAGAACACAAATCTGACTGCAGCAAGCGACAGTCGTTAACTGAATGAATTTCCTTAAATATCTTGATGTCATCGGCATACAAGAGGAAAGAAGAATTACGAATGGCAAAAGAAACATCATTAACGTAAATTAAAAATAGGAGTGGGCCTAATACCGACCCTTGAGGGACCCCACTAGTCACTTTATACAAAGAAGAGGTTTGGCCATTTACGGCAACATAACAAGATCTATTGAGCAGATAGCTGTGCAAGAGATTCACAATAATAATAATAATAATAATAATAATAATAATAATAATATAATAATAATAATAATAATAATAATAATAATAATAATAATAAAGATCGGGGGAATTGCAACTGTCGCGTGTTTGGGCGGTCAACTTACCTGTAGTGCGGTAAAAAAAACAAAAAAAAGGGGGGGAGGGGGAGGCACGTGGCAATAGAAAGACAAGGGGTGCTCGAGAGACCTGCCAGGCTCCAAAGGTCGCTTTGAAGACGCGAAAACCCACGCAAGTGTCCGAGCATCAGGCGGCAGGGCAACCCTTCCCATCAGAAGAACCGGTGGGTTCGCGGTGGTATCAGGATCCGGTCCATGTCCCTGCCCTGGTGCACTTGCACGTAGTTAATGATTTATTGCAGGGATATAACATCACTGTAATCACCCGGTCGGTAGAGAGACATCTGCGCAAATTTTGAATGCCACGACTTTTCCGAGTCAAATGAATAGCAGGCATTCATCATTCAAGCAGTATAGCAGTGGAGAGTGTTGTGAAGAAAGTCAGCGCCACGTTTAGAAGCGGGGTGCTAAAAAAAGACGAAGATTCTTCAGCTCAATGCTTGCGCTAATGCTGCCACCTCGAGCGACTTGCTGCGACTACTTGTATACACGTCTTTTCATTCTTGGTGTGATTAGATTTAAAGGGGATTAGTCGTTGATGTCAGGTCACGGGGATTTGTTATCGGTATACTGTCGCCGTCAGTACTACAGTACCGACAGTGATACCACGTGGCGTGACATCAACGATTAGCCTCCTTTAAAAATAACACGCCAAGAATGACAAGGCGCCTTTGACAATGATCTATAGGTCCACCGATCAAAACGTCGGCCAGCCTGTCTGAACCCTCATTCACGTTTTAAATTATTCATACACTTACCTTCGTCATATCCAGCACACGGTAATACACTGAAACCGCTGTTGTAGATCTTATAGATTAAATTGTTGTTGTTGTTGTTGTTCTTAATTATGTTTCAGTCGCTGGTAACATCTGCTGACACCATGAGCATACGATCCGAATGCGAGTTATGAATACGAATTGAATGCAAGACCTATTGAATGCAAGTTCTTTAAGCTTATTTCGACGTATTCCTGTGGCCTCAAGAATGCCATCTATAGTATCTACCTTGTGCATGTGTGGCCTCGTTTTCTCTTGCCTTCCACTTTGTCTGACGTTCATATTCTCTCTATTTAACAACCGGTAGCCTGAATGACATGAGCAAAATAAAAGGGATTTAGCTTTATTATCTCTGCTTCGAAAGAACGTTCAGGATTGATTTCGTTTATTACCGACATATTTGTTGTACCAGAAAAAAACATTGCGGACAGTTTGCACTAAGACGCGCAAAGCTTCGCACATTGATGCACGGACCTGTCGCCGCTCGTACTCGCCGTCAACCTATACACTTCTAGCTTCGAGATGCGCGGCTTCCTCCTCGGGAGTACGCAGCCAGGCTATGCACTATAGAGCGGAGGCTGCGCGTGATAAGTCTGTCGATGGGCGTGGCATAGCTACTGCGCATGCGCGGCTTGGCCAGGTGGGGCGGTATCTACACGACGCGATGCTTGCTTCCTCTTTCTGTCTGTCTTTTTTTCTCTCTCTACTTCTTTCTCTCTCCTTCTTTGATGTTCTCTTTGTCTCTGTGATTTCTTTCTCTCTATTTTCTCTCTCTCTCATTCTTTCTGTGCTACGCTTTACTCTCTCCCCTCCTCCTCACCATCACATCTCTCCTCCTCACGCTCACTTCCTTTTCCGACCCCCTTGCTACACTATACTATACAAGGATATGCTATGCTCTGCTAACGTGCCTGGATAGCCGAGTGGTTAGGACGCTCTCCCTCGGGTCGAGGGTACGCTGGTCCGAATCCCGCCACGGTAAAAATTTTTTTTCGGCAAGGATTTTTCTCTTTATCTTCATTTATATCTTTATTTCAGTCTTTATGTTTGTTTCTCTTTCTTTCTGTCTCTCTGTACTAGCTCTCAGGTAGCCGCACAGTGGCACATACCTGTTAAGATGATGATAGTTTTCTGCGATCGACTCACAAGGAACACAAGGAGCTAAACAGTTTCGCTGTTTAGCAAATCGCTAGCGTATACGCAGTGAGGTTGGCGCGATTGAATCGGATGTGCCACTTCTATAAAAAAAGCGCTAGGCTGAGAATAAAGCTAGCGTAAAACACGCTGTTGCGCGCTTTTAGATAATCTTCGCTGCGTATGTATACCCGCTGCAGTAGGAAGAAAGAAGATTTACATATGATGTGTTCGTATTCAGGTTGCTCGTAGAATGAAGGTACAGCTCTTTGCTGTGAACTTGGCATGCAAACTAACATTGCGAATACTTTATGAAAGCTTTCTGACATTCTGTAGAAAAACGGAAACAGCCATGGCTTCTTTTTGCTGAATGAAAATAGCACGAAAAAACGAAGGACGCGACGAAGAAGCTGCACAGGCGCATGCTTTTTTTGGCTCGAGGCCCGTTTTAATTCCAATTGCGCTGAATAGTCAGAGCAGAGTGCACGTAATTATAAAAAGTGAGGAATGTTGTTGCATGAGTGCATGCGCTATATGTGTCGTAAACGTTCTTATTTATTTATTTATTTATTTATTTATTTATTTATTTATTTATTTATTTATTTATTTATTTATTCATTCATTTGTTTATTTATTCGACAATGTTTAAAAGAGAGAGAGAGAGAGAAAGGTTAAATGAAAGGCAGGGAGTTTAACCAGAATGCTTAATTTGTGCAAATGTACACTAGGGGTGCACTGAAAAAAAATGGTATTCATTCTGGGTATCAAATAGCGTATGGTATATTGCCGTACATCTGTCAGTTCTTTCTCGCGTTTTTTTTTATTATTTCTCGGATATTCTGTTGTGCGAAGGAATAACTGATGCCACAAAAGGTCGGCGAGATAACACGAAGTATCATGACTTTATTTGGCTATCACCGCATTTCCATTTCTGCGCTCTGTGCACTTTGTTGCTCGCATGCGGATTGAACTGGCCGGTGCTTGTATTAAAAGCGATTGCGCGTGGATTCAATATACAAACACCGTGATTGAGATGGCATATGGATTAAAACGATGGAGAAAACCTATGCCGTAATAAAAGAGAATGCGAAATGAGCTTGCTGGTTCTCGTGGGGCTAAAAAGCATATACATTTTCGCCCAGGTTTTTCCACGCAATCGCACCATTTCATAAACAAGCTAAAGAAAATCGGGATAATAGCTCTTGTCTGCGCACTGCGTGTCTACGTTCAATAGGGCCCTTCAGCCCTTGGGTGCGGGTGATGGCACGCCGGCGCTTTGAGAAGTGAGCCCGGCGCGTTTTAACCGCAGTTCGGAAGAGTGAGAAGGGGGAGGGGTGCGGGGCAGGAACTTAATTGGCCTAATGTGCTAGGGTAAGTTCATTAGTTTCGTCAGAAATTCGTGAACTCCTGCATCAGTTATACCTTGACGGGATCTGTTTCTGACACGTACACGAGAGCTTCACATATTCAAGGCACACTACTTACCTGCCAAGTGGATTTCAGCGAGTTGGAAGATGATACCTCGCTAAAGCGAAATTTCTTGTATGCTATTATGTATACAGTAAGAGACAGAGGATCTCGTTGATGCGATAACTATAGAGGAATAACTACTTAGGGAGATTATCTATTGAGCGGGGTACATCAAAAGGGTGCAAAGCCGTATGCCCACTACTATGTCAACTGGGGCTGGACTAAGGCATTTCTATTCGACCGGTCCAGTGGAATCTTGGCTACTCGTTATCACTGTTTAGCCTGAGAGCCTGCGGCTTATCGCCATTGTGTTACCATTCCAGGCATGTAGGTTTCTTTCTATCTGGATATTAAATACGTCCGTCGCCATTGCTGGCTGGTGATGACTGTTCATAGCTTGCGTGTCTGGTTCATATATTCGCTCTGTACAGTTTGACTGACGCTGTACAGTTTGACTGTCGCATTTCCGTCGGCACCCTTGTGAGCGCTGTGTTGATGGCAGGGTTCATATACGGCATTACATTATTTTGACGAGCCGTCACCTACGCAGGCTCCTCTAGTTAGTATGAAACACATAATTAGTAGTTAAAGAACAGCACGCTGTTGTGCACTTCGGGAATAGATATAATGCAGACAATTCATACAACATTTTAGCAGTGCCAGACTGCTTCCTCATTCTGCTACGTGTACATACACTGAGTCCTTAATTATTTAATTTTCTTTAAAACATGCATTTGCCTACGATCCGTTTACAAGTTATCTTTGCCCCTTTGGGTACCTGTTTCGGGCTGCATGTGACATCTCCCCATTAACCGTGACCTTCAACAGGGGTAAAACAACATGGCGGTCATTGCTTTGCCCATTGTGCCCCATCTGAGAAAAACGCGTTTCAGTACCCTGAATAGCGCGGCAGCGTAACTTCCGGTTCCGCTGCTGTCAAATGCATTGCCAGATATTTTGATATATGTCAGTGTACAGAAGCTGTGTCAAATGTTTTGATTCTATCAAGCCTAAATGCGCACATATAATCGTGCTACTGCGGTAGTTGACCCGTATCGAAACGCTGATGTCAGACATGTAATTCTATTATTACTAAAGCTGCAACTGAGGCTGCTTGCCCAGACATACAACGAAAACACTGGAATCAATCCTAACGATGCTTCACACGAATTCTTTTCTGAAACTCTTTCTCAAACGGGGGCGAGGGACGCCAAAATTTTAGCGGAACTAGGTAGCACGAAAGCGAGCTAGCCTACACAACAAAAGCTGAACGCGTCTTGACGGGACGCCGAATAGTAAAACCTCAGAGGGTCTCTCCTAAGACGACTGGACGGCAAAAGCCATTTCCTTTTTCTTCCCAGTCGATGTACTGAACATCCCCCGCCGCCCTCCGAGATATTCCTGCGCCTAACGTGGTTTTCTAACTGCCTCAAGGATCGGAGGCAGTGCTGGTTATGCACTGCCTCCGTGATCGGCCCGCCTTTGACCAAGCGAAGATGTCATGTGATGACGCCACGTTATGTCACGTCATATTGGCGTCACAATGACGTCACGAATTCTGGCGATTTGTGACGTCATTACGTCGTCATATGGTGACATCATCACGTGATGATGATTTTTTTCATCCCTCGTGTGGACGCCGCCAATGCGGGAGGCTGCTGGACGCCGCCGACGCCGACGGTCAATTTTTGCGTTTGATAAGGCATCAAAGGCTTTCGCCTTAACATTAAATTGGTTCAAATAGGTTGTTTATTTCTTCGTAACGACTTTCTAATTTATTTGGAGGCATGCGGTTGTTTAATAATCGATAACATGAAAAGCGAACCTCTTTATTTATTAATTTTTTAAAATTCACACAGCAGCTTGAGCGTCGGGACTTCAATGTGTCGTCGTGAATATTTAACCACATTATGATACTTGGTCCTTCTTGGCGCAGAAAAACATTCTGGGGGCTTGCTAGGCGGATCCTAGGGTAGCAAACCTCATATTTGTTCAGATTAACACTCTTACATTCCTGTTTCTTTTTACTATCTCTCTCTCTTCCTTGCAGACATATTTTTTATCATCCTAATATAAAGGCCATCGTCGCTAACGCGCATATGTAAATATCACTAGATGGCCAACACGATGCTTATTCCCTGTGCCGTCTGTCGTACCAGCCGGACGCACGCTCAATAAATAAGCTGTAAAACTGCCGCCTTTTCCGGAAATCTGGCGCAAGCGGAACAAAGGAACAGAAATCCGGAAGCCGACGACCGAAGTGGCCCGGAGGCGTGAGAAAAAGGAAACTTGGCGCCGTCCTGGTTCAGGCGCACAGGCGGCTAAGCAGCCGACGCTGGTCGGCGTCGGCGCGTGCGATCAATCACACGGAGGCTGCGACCGAGTCGTGTCTGAATGAACACGCGCTGGGCCGCTCGAGCCTCCGCGCCGTCGAAAGGTCAAGAGATCGATAGCAGCGCGCCTCGCACAATTCAATTTGGATGGATGTAGAGCGCGCGCTCTCTCTCCACGGCCGCTAGTGTTCTAATCGCAGTCCCACGTGCTTGGCCCTGGGGCCAACCCACGCCGCCAAGTCACCCGATACTCGCTTTGGCTCCGCACAGTATCTTGGCGGGCTGCGATTTCTCTAGTCACGCATGCGCCATCTTCCTTGACTGGCATTTCTTTGCTGCAGGCACACATGCTCCAGAAAAAAGCGATATATTTATTCACACCGAACTTCCCTATCTCAGAAAAGACAAATAAAAATAAATTTTAAGCTCTTTTCGTATCATCACAAAACGATATGCGAAACTCGCGGCCTCAGCCCAAGAGTCGGGTCGGATTCTTGGCTAAGGTCGGATTTGTCTAGCCCTCCTTTTTTTTTTTAATGAACTTCAGTTTTAGTTTTTAGTAGCGACTGCTTCCTGACGAACGAGAAAGAAGCTCTAAACGACTCACACCGAAATACTTCGTAACATACGTCGGCAAAAAATGTCGAGCTCACTCACAATCACTCATGAAATATATTTTGCTCTTAGAGCTCACTCGGACTCAGACTCACTAAAATGTTTCTCAGCTGGACTCACTCGGACTCAAGCTCACCAATATATTACTCACTCGGACTCACTCAAACTCAGACTCACGGCTCTATCTGAGTCTGAGAGAGTATGGGTGAGTCGACTCATGAATCCGTTGGCACATAATTAGCTTTTTCAACCATTTTGTAAACGCCAGTATATCGCACAAATGGTGCTCTACTTGGCACCTTTTGATCTTGTGCCTTGAAATATGGGTTATCAGTGGGTACAATCCGTAAGGACATTTTTATTGAAAGAGATGACTCACACGAAATATTTTCAAGAACTACCTGTGAAATGTTTGTACAAAGAGTTTGCGTGGGAGGTGGGGGTGTCACCTGTCCCCCCCCCCCCCCTCTCGTAACTCACGCCTCTGATCAAGAAATATTGAGCTCGCGTATGAACACTAGTGCTTTGAAGTATGTGTGAGTCGACGGGAGTATAAATGTGAGCCGACATAAGGCTGATATTAATGCTGAGTTTGTGTAGAGTCGTGGTCGGCAAAAAAGTGCGGAGCTCGCTCAGACTCATTCAAGAAATATATGTTGTGCTAACTTGGAATCAGACTCGCCGAAATGTTCCTCAACCGGACTCACTCGGACTCAGACTCACTGAAATTTTTCACAACCGGACTCACTCGGACTCCGACTCACCAAAATATCATTCACCCGGACTCACTCAGACTCAGACTCATGGCTCGATTCGAGTCGACTCACTCAGTGAGTCTGAGTGAGTCGACTCATGAGTGAGTTTGCCGACCTATGCTTTGTATATTTGTGATTCTGTGCCTACTTTACTGAAACAAATGAATCTGAATCTAAATACTCTGGCATGCAATGTAATGAAGACAAAGCTACAGAATGGCGGTGCTCGTGTCGTGCCACGATTCACTCCTCATCAACGACTTATGAGGAGAACCGCCTGAAGGCAGCAATATCTTCCCGTCATGTACAGCAAGTTCGAAACCATATCTCGGCTAAAGCGGGCAGCAATACAATTACACTGAGCTCAAAAGTTATCAAGTAGACAAATGTAAGTCCTGTTGTTTGCGGTCAGTTGACTATGACTCATGGACGCCCTCTAATTTTGTGTTTTCAGCTTGCATTATGAGGTAGTGCTGCAAATGAACAGATGTTGTAGCCAAATATCTGGCCACTTACTTGTCTTGTTATATCAAATAAAACGCTTAAGACTTGGTATGTCGCAAAAACAAAAAAAAACAAAAAAAAGTTATGCATTCAAATTCCTCAGTGCGAATCTGGCAGCCCGTTTGAAGATGTACAACTTCTCGATTTGGAACACCATATGTGCTGTGAGCCAAGACGCCGACCGGTGTCAACACTCATTAAACTTGATCTTATACCATAAGGCACTGAAGCTAAAAATTCTGTACTGCGGCTAGCAACAAAGCTGAGTCGTCGGGAACGTGCGCTGGCTGTTATCAAAGTAGTTTTTGGTAGTTGTTAAGGTTGCGGATAAATATTAAGAGACCTCTAAAAGCCCGATCTCTAGAGAACTGCCCCAATATTTCGGCCCGTGGAAAGTATGCGAGCTGTATAGTGCGCAGTCAAATGGAATATATTTTCATTGTATGTATATATACTAAGACTTGAAAAGCTCTGGTATATATCCGCCGTGATAGCGTAGAATGTCATCAGAGTACAGAGACGCGCCGTCGTTGTTTCTTGGCTTCGCCAAGATACGTCGGAATAAAACACCTTGCTTTATTTATTGCTCACGGGTACACATCCGACGTTGGAGTTCCGCCATGCCGTCAACTTGGTTCTTGGCCATAACGTCTCGGCGCGCAGTATACAGTGGCACTGACCTATTCTCTGGTGGATGTATAAGGCAGGCAGCGTCTTCTTTGTTCACGCCCCCGCAAGAAGTTTGTCTCTTTGCGCGCCCGAGCGAGCCATTTTTACTGTCGTCTCGCCGAGCGGTCATAGGACGGGCGAGCTACTGTGGGAACGGGTGTCTTTGTTTCCTTCGCCCTGGCTCAAGCTAATAAAGGGAACTGCGCGCGAGACTGACAGCGACGAAAGCGGCCGCTCGTCCAAGCGTTTCCCCCATTAGCACCGATGGCTCCGCGGAGACCGGCCTCGCTTCACGGGCCCCGCCGCCACAGCCCCCGCTCGCGCGGCCGACGGAACAGTGCGGAGTCCAGAATTGCTTGCACTGCCAGTCCCCTTGCCCAGTGGGACAATCTTCTTCCATCGCTGTAATCACCACGAGCAACGCCGAGTTTCTTTTCTTTTCTTTCTTGCCTCCCTTTCTTCGAGCGTCACGGCGTCGGCTCATCCTGCTGCATTCTTAAAGTGTTCTTTTGTCTTTCTGGCTTAACCAGCGAGGACTGCTGCGACGCAGCCTGCGTGATAAAGGAAAAAAAAAGAAAGAGTTCGGGGGAGGGAGGTGAGGGTGGTCTTGCTGATTTAGAATGTAAATTGAACTGGGGTGATTCCTAACAGAGACATGATTCGCTGAGCATAAACAAGACACGCGGGAGAAAGGGGAGGGGGGGAGGAGGTGCAGTAGGAGGGTAGGGAGATACACGAAAGTACTGCCACACGGATTAGGCCTTCTATCCAGACTCCCTCCCCCTTTCCCCGCCATCTTTTTAATATGCATGAAAATGAAAGGCAGTGGAATCTTGCATACTTGTACCCCTCTATTTTAATGGCGGGACACAGTGGTGGTATCGCCGTTTTTCTTCTTCCTTCAGCAGGAAAGCTGGTATTGTTCTTACGCTGGCGAACCTTGTTAAAGCCCTAGTCATTACAAATGCACTTAACGGCAGTGTGTGCCGAGTTATGTTGCTCATAACCGAGTGACGCTCATAAACAATGCTCGGCCGAGCTCTCGCTACACATGAGCGGCAGCTTATTTGCTTCGCCGCTGACATTAATCAGTGTCAAGAGCTTGAGAGGAACGGAGCTAAACCACTGCTGCTTCGGTAGCTTTAATACAATCGAAACTTTACGAAATCCGAGGCCATGGCTTCGTAAAACGGGCGCCGTCAGTTTTAGCGATAAACACCCAAGAAGGAATATAAATGTATAAATATCGATAGATGAAATTACGGCAGTGTGCGGGAACTGTTAACTCAAATTATTCATGGTTGCTGGAGCGTACAGCGCCTTGAACGCCACCAGAATTCGTGGTACCGTGTATAAAATGTTTGTTGTGAATGCGGAACCAGGTTATTAGTTTCACCCCTGCCATCTTCTAGCACTATACAAGATTTCGAGTTCTCACGTACACCGCCGCGAATAACAACGGCAGGAAGGAAAGTAGTAGAGGTATATGGAGGTATGGTCGTGAGGTTGCCTTTGAGCATGTATCGTTGCATGGCTCTATTGCGAAAATGTGCGATATCATACACTCACTTTCATCAAATTGACGACATGTTCTCTGTTGGTCTCTCTCTCTCTCTCTCTCTCTCTCTCTCTCTCTCTCTATATATATATATATATATATATATATATATATATATATATATATATATATATATATATATATATCCGAGAAGTAAAGGAAAACCGTGCCGTCATGCACTCTCTCTATATTGGCTCCTCATGATGGGTTTTACCTATGTACTTTTTACGAATAACGGTTGACACATTGCGCGTGCCTTTTCTTTCAAGTTACTTCCATTGACGAAACACTCAGAAGACGAAAACAAAACAGCCACGTCCTTCTGCGGCCGTTAAGAAAGAACTGGTCACGTGAAGGAATGTAGTTTGAAGCGAAGCCAGCAATAAAAAAAAGTGCACTGGAGACCTTATTGCATGACCGGAACTAACGCTCACTTGTTAAAAAGGCAAAGGACACGTACAAAGTTCTTTTTGAAATACAGACAGATTTTAGGGCCATTTGTATTCCGGACCGTGCCAAGCCGTAGCAAGTACACGCGTCGTGCCCTAATCAACGCGCCTTTTTGTGCTTACGTTCTCTGCTACTAAGTCTGGCTCCTTTGATCTTACTTCTGATCTCTATATGGCCCTGGAGGCCAGCAAATTAAATCCAGCTGCTGCTGGCTAAAGGTCTCCATTTGCTTATTTTTCTTTCATGAAAGGGGAAACAATCGAGTTCGCAGTAAGGCCGACGCGAGCAATTTCGGGAAGCGCTAATGTCGTCGGATATACACGTACAACACAGATGACTGGAATCTAACAGGTATAGCCATATAAAGATGTGAGCTTGCGAGTTTTCACAGTAATCGTAAAGAGTTCGTATGCTAATCTTTTTCAGCTCTGAAATATTTCATTACGCAGCGGGGCTTGATTCGTTTAGATACAAAGTAAGGATGAATCAAAAGGCACTAACTTCAGCACATTGTTTATTAAACTGTTCATGAAGACGTGCCTTAGTATCGTCTGGGTCTTGTGAACCACTGACGTCTTATAGGCGGCTTCAGTAGCAAAAAAGCTGCGCTATCTTAATAATACTACAACCGGCGTCTGCCTATATATTTGGCTTCCAGCGTTCGCCTGCGGCATTTCTGAAGAGACGAGTTCCTCACGAGGCACAATTTGCCGAGGATATCTGAGTGTCTGGTCTTAAGAAAAACAAGCAGGAAACTGCGTGTATCTAGTCATCTTTTTAGAGGGCTGAAAACTGTAAGAAACTTTATCGTCACACGGTATAAAGTGCAATAACGCATTTTTCTTCTTCATGAGCCTATGGATGAGAGGCTGTTGCGTCTTGTCATCGACCATGAGGACATGAACGTGATCACTTGCCCTAATGATGGCAATGTGATGGAAACGCAACGGGGAAAGGACCGAGATGTATATTATAAAAAACAAAAGGAAAAACAAAAACGTCGGGTAATGAAAATCAGTGCAAGTCCAGAAACTATATAGTATAGACGCTAGATGACCTTCTTGCCTCTATACCGGGATATGGTGGAGAGAAATGTTTACCCTTCAGAGATTTCAAGCTTCTGAAAAGGCCACAGCAGAATGGACAATGTTGTACTTGGCTAACTATCTGAAGCACAAGAGAGCTTCACGTTATGCTACAGTTTCCGTATTTTTGGACATCAGTAGAGCATTCGAAATAACTTGGCGCTTAGCTTTCGGGCAGCATTCATGTATGCCCTGGAACGCCAAAATGTCGCCAGAAAGGTACGCTGCAACATCACTTAGGAACAAGGGCATTTAGCGCTATGATCTGGACATAGGAGGCAACATGATACCGTGCGTTTCCGGTCGCTAATTCGTGCGCTTAACATTCAAGAGACAGCTTAGTGGTCACCACTCGTACGACATCGAAAGGAAAAGTTTGCCTTCTTTGCTTATATCTTCGACATGCTTTTCGAGCAATGCTGGTGGCTGTTCTGTTGAATCCCTCGGAAGAACACTTTGGCCACGTGTTCTTCGATATAGGCTTCCTGCCCTGTAAATACCTTGGAAGAAATACAAGCGAGGAAATTAAGGATTACCAGAGGAACACATGAAATCTTGGAAAATTTACGGTAAGCAGAAGCCTGTCACTACCAATTATGCAGACAGAGCAGTTAAATTGCGTTCTTATGTTGCCAGACCCACCGAACACCCTCTTGAAGGCAGATAAATTTCTGGAGCCATGAACATGACTTCTGCTCGTTTGAATACTTTATGGAAACGCCATGCCAGGCTCATCGCGTAAACTAGACCTGGAATACCGTGCACGCAAAAACCTCTGCACCTCTCACTGTAGTATTTCACCCTGCGAAACAGCTCATGCTGCTACGTCGTCACGTTTGCACTGACCCCTGTTCTCAGTGAACTGGCTGCACTGAGAGCAACTTTCACCCGCATCTTGAAGGAGCTAGTCAGCTCCTGGTTCATCTTTACAGACTTATATTCTCCCCTTTCATCCTCAAAATCACCATGCACCAATGGCCAGCTCGTAGACAACATCAACTGCTTATACACGGAGGCCTCTGGTGTGCAGTACGTCATTCCTAGCGCATTGTTGGCTCTTCACTGCAGAGTAGCGGGCAACGTTCACGGAGCTGCTCCTGATACTTTTCTCTGTAGGAGCGACGGATTAGTTCTACATGTAGCACATAATTATGTCTTGCGTTGCGTGGGTTGCGCAGCATTTTCTTTATACTGGCTCAGAACAATGCAGACCGATAAGCACTTGAAATTTTATGTGGGAGTTTCACATGCCATGTGGCCGCAGTAGGCGCGATGAGGCATGTTTAAACCGGATTTGACTAAATGTAGCCTGCACTAGGTACTATCCTTGTAAGATGAAACGAATGATGTCGCCACTGTTCCCTTTCTGCAACTTAAGGGAATGCATAGCCCACTTAAATGTTCTTGAACGCTATTTCATTTAAAAAATAATATGCTTATATTTGAAGTTAACATTCATTAAAGTATCATCTATATAGCTGAGAGACGTTCTCGGACCATGGACAACCACTGCATTTGCACATAATGCAATTAAAACACTTCTGAACTTTCTCCAAGACACCGGTGTCTCTACTTTAGCACACCTATTGGGATTAGCATGCTAGGCGAACCGCCAGGCAACCCTGCCCAGTGCTAATCAAAAAGTCTATCTCAGACGCCACACACAGATACTATATAGCCGTGGCGTCTCTCGGAGAGCAACTGCCGAGCCCTGCTCTGAAATTGCAGTCAATCAGAGAAATTGTTATTGCAGCCGTTTATAATTTCTTTCGTTTCCGTCTTTTTAATACAGAGAGTCTGCGCTGTGCGCAGTGGCAACAATCGGGAACGCAGCATGCGATCACGGGGTGTACAGAAGGCCGCTACGGGCCAACTAATGAGCACGACGGCAGTGTATCGCCCTGGCCAGGCCGCTGTTCCAGGCTGGGCCACCAGTTTGCTTGCTTCTCTCCCGTGTCGCGCCCCTTGCGGCCACGGGCCAGCCCGAGTGCGGCAAGCAAGCTGCGAGCCCGCCGGGTTTCGCGAAGCAGCCCGGCGTGAAACGAACGCGACGCTGAGCCCGCATATCCCTTCCGGTCTGCTGGTTCGAAGGAACGACGCCCGCATGCAGCAGCCGAGAAGTCTCCCGAGACGTCAGGTGTACGCACTTTACTCCGGCTCGCGAGCGCGCCGCGAACGTACGCAGAACACGTGTTTAATCTCAAGCTTGGCGTTGCATCGCGCACACATTCGCCCGTGTGTGTGTTCTTCATTTAGCCCCGACTCTGGTCTTGTTTGTGCCGCATTCGTTGTTTCCCTCCTCCGGGGCCCGCGTCATGCGAGAGCTCCGCGGAAAACTCGCAATGCCCTCTCCTCCTCTCCTTCACGCGCGCGTAATTTTCGTGCGGACCAGAGGAAAGAAACAAGTTTCGCCGCCTCCATCTCTGTTGCTCGGTTTAATTTCGGCACGAGGAGGCGCAGCGTTCCATGAATGCTGCTGGTACGCGGATTCTGAAGCTTACAATCTCGCTGTTATGGCTGTCGGTTATAAATCTGAACTGCGTGCACGAAACGCCGGACAAATATTATTTGATGTCGTATTGCAGAACCTAAGATGCTCATAGAGCTAAAAGATTCGGTGATTTTTTAGGTGTTTTAATTACATAGACTGCCTGCTCTATACCAGAACAGCGGTTGTATGCGCTTGCACGTTTACGCTCTATAGCTTGCTTATCGGGGTTTCTGCATAAAATTTAGCTTTTTTATGTCTAATGCTTTTACGCTATCTCGTCTATGACACCTAATAGTGATTGCTCACTGGACAATCTCCTAGGCGAAAATTTATTTAGGCAGCCATACATATAGTCCCTTAATGACCTTTCTTCGAAATTTGAGACAACGTTAGCTTAGATTTGCTTGGGTTTGGGTTTTTTTACGTACTAAGATAAATCTCTTGTGAATGTAACAGTTTTGGCGTGCCGGTCCCGAAGATAGTGCAGTTTAACACATCGATGAAAATTGCACGTAGTACTGTACGATCATGCGATTGTGCCAATTTAGTACCGCGCAGTGGCACGGTAGTAAAGGGAGCGCCAACCATAGCACAAAGTGCAGCATAGTGTCACAAATAACCACTTCCCGACGCATGCTAAACGTATTCTTGTATAGCAGCCGTGTTGCTTCTTCATAATTTTGTTTTGTACAGGTTTAGAACACGCAGAACAAAGCATATATATAGAAGCATATTATTTAATTACACCTAACTGGCCGTTATGTGTGGAGAGTGAGGGCGATGGTAGGAAAAAAAAAGGAATGAGGTAAAATTAATCGAGGAATGGAGGAAACATGAGCGTTCGAAGGAAATGATTTTTACGCATGACAAGACTGCAGAAATTACACACACTTACAAGAGCATTAAGGTAAGTGTGTTTTCTTAAAGCAAATTCTCCACAGAATGAATCTTCTGACATCAGATTATATAAACTTAGCTCTGACAACGTTTCAGCAGTATACACATCCGTTAGGCATAGTGCTTGCAAATTACGTGCGCGGAACATAGATACAGTAAAACCTCGGTGATACGAATCTCGCGGGGTTACCAAAATATTCGTATCATCCGAAATTCGTATCACCAGAAAACATGAAAAATCAGTATGCGACAAAAGAAAGTTGGCATACGCTTTGATTTAGTGTTTTTCAGGGCCGCAGCGACGTCATGAACAGCTCCGAATGATTGCCAAAAGATTTTCCACGTCAGCGATCATGCTTGTACTCGTAAATATACGGTGCATGCGCGCGCGTGTAATTAATGAACCAGATGTGTTGTGCCCCGTGACCGCTAGTAGCCCCTTCCTAATCTTACTACGCTTTTCTGCAAGGTACCAGAGTACTGAGGCGAAAGTAATTTAAGAAACGCTTTGCACACGATAGATAGAGGCCAAGCTCCTTCGCCAAGACCCTCCGCTTCGTCTCTTGGGGTCTTCCTCCACCTTTAATGGGACTTCATGACGGACCCGCAGCCCAAGTTTCAGTCTTGCTTCGTAGAACGTCTGATTGCGGGCACATGGCTTGCAAAGACTTGGCAGGCACGTGTTAACACAGTACAAAGACGCTGCTGCCTCGAGCACAGGAGCACGAGTCAACGCGTCGGAAAAAAAAAGCGCGACGTCAACGTCATCTGTAACCTAAACGCGAAGGCGCCTAAAGGCCTCCAAGATTCGTGCGCACTTTCTCGGAGGCAACGACGCACCGTTGATGATGACGCAGCGCGCATGCCCGCGCCCGCGCGTGTCTGCCGGGTCTTCCCCGACAACGTGGGCAGCACCTGTTCGTACCTGTGCGCTAGCGCACGTTCGTATCAAACGTCGCAGGGTGCAAATCGGTTCGCAACAACCGTACCCCAATACATTGCAGGCTAATGGGCCTTGGCCGAAACCACAGAAAAATTCGTATCTCCCCGAAATTCGTACGAGCCGTGATCGTATCACCGAGGTTTTACTGTATATTGTCACTCGAAATGCTTACTACTTTATGCAACGAAGTTTTTTATATTTATTTATTTCCATCTATTTCAAAATTTAACTCTAGGACAAGGCTGATTTTTCGCACACAACCAAGGACGCCGACGCCAACACCGGAATTTTTGCGAAACGAGCTCTTTAACGCTATCGCGTTAAAAAGTGCGATGAAGTGTGATGATGGAGACAGGAAGAGATGATACATATATCATCCGATGGCGCCCTCGTCCTCAAGGACGGGAGTAAATATTTTCTCGTTCAGTTAAGGCATACTACTCTGAAATGTTTCTTGTAGCTAGGTACCGCACTTTGTCGGTATTTCCTTTTAGCATCGCCATCCAAACTTCCATTCATTATGTCTCATCCAGCTGCGATACCTTGATTACTCCACCGCAAGTGTTCCGTGCATTCGTTTCGGGCTGCTTACTCTGCTGAACTTGTCAAGATATTTTCATATGAATCTATTCGCACAGTGCATGGTAAAGGCAGAAGCATCAGTGACATATACACCGAGTGCGACAATGCTCACGTGCAGACAGCCCACACGCAGGCGTAGAAACATGTAACATGCATGTTATTCGCCCGTGAACCTATATGCTTTCGAAACCGGAGCTCGTGCGTTAAGTTTCATCCTTTTTTGCTATCATTCGCGTTGATTTGCATAATGCATTCAGTATGTGGGCATCAACTAATCCATATTTTTCTACACTTAATGTTGTCATCCAAGATACCACTATGGAGCACCTTGGGTCTCTCGGACCCGCTCCGCGCTCATCCGTTTACTTGGCTCTCGGGTAATTGAATTCACATTGTCAGGCAGGGTAGGGACCTTCGTTTAGATGCATGCCTTGAATTAAGAATCGCGTTAGTTTTGAAGAGCTTTAACGTCCGGTTGGATCTGGATTTGTCGGCATTCTGCCTATGCATAGCACCGTGACCAGCGAAATATTATTTAGCCCATTTTGCGATTCTCCCGTGCGCATGTACGCGGAGCAGTCAGTTACAGAATAGACTTAAATGATTAAATAAATAAATAAATAAATAAATAAATAAATAAATAAATAAATAAATAAATAAATAAATAAATAAATAAATAAATAAATAAATTCGTGCGCGCGTTGAGAATGCGTGTGCACATGCAAACGTTTCGTCAACTTTAGTCTGAGCGTCTGCGACATTTTAAGTGTGGTTAATCCATAAACGCGTTATCCTACAGTTGTAGGTTCGGTCCCTGGCCCGTGGCAAGTTCATTTTTTCTCCCCTTTAATTCCTTTTGATTTATGTCATAATTACTATACTACAGTTAAAACATCAAAGTAATGTCCCTTATACATTCCTTAACTTCGTCGTCTCGTGGTTTCATTCGGTTGTAATCCATAAACTCGTAGCTTCACTGCGAAGTTACGTAAGTTACGGGAGAGAAAATAAACCGATTGGGTTCTCCCTTCGTAAGTCGTGTCCTGTCAAAATGAAATCCCAGCGCAACGAAATTAAGTTTGACTTGGAATTGAACCTGCGATGCAGTGATTTCAACACATTCATTCTAACCAGTGGCACAGCTGGATTTTCTGGCCTCTGAAGCGTTTGCAGAGCAAGACAAGAAAGAAACGAAAAGAAAAAAAAAACGCAAAGAAAAATTGGGCAACCTTATCGATTCGCTCCGCTCTAAACTCACTGCGTCCGTGGCAGTTCGTCACAGTGATAGGCACCGTCGTTTTACTGATTCATTCTCTAAATAATGGCGCTGTCTTCTGAAAAACAAGTTTCGTTACAACGCATACAGCGTTATGACCTGCCTCCGTTACAGTGTTGCTTGCTGTGGCCACTGAAGTACACGCAGAATCTCTAGTTAGTCAGCATGGAGCAGAAAGCGTGGACAAGCGCGCTTTCTACGCTATAGCTCAGTGTCTAGCTAACACTGTCGGCTAGCAGCTGCACATTGCCGCAGATGCGTCAACTCCTGCGGTGGTCGGCCACGTTTAACTTTTCCTCACTATCCGGGTGAAGCTGAGGATAGAGTTTTGGCGGGCTTACGACGGCACCATAATGATGGCAGCCTAACCAAAATGATGGACGCAGGGTCGAGCTTTGAACTGCTGCTATCGTATAATATGCTCCAAAATCGAGTATACGCGAGAGAAACCCGAAGAAAAGCCGGAGCCCGAATTGACAGAAACATCCCGCGCCAGAATTATTTGCAAGAGAAATTTTCAGCCAATCGCGACGCAGGATATATCATTAGCGAAGGTGGCCGACCAGTGGTAAGTAGCACTTACCAAGGAAAAGCTTCGTGCATTCGGCCCCAGGCTTTTCGCATGTCCGGCTTGCGATGAGATGATGAAAGGAACCGTGCGACTGCTAATGTTGGCACTTCTTGAAGGGGCACCTATTTTTTTAGCTCTTCCGTTGACACCCGCTCTACGAAAACTATATCATCGCCCGACATGGCTCAACACAGGACAACAGACATATATCAAGACAGCCGTACACGTATGGCCATCTAGACGTGCACCGGCGATATATGCGCCGGTCAATGGCTGTGTTCGATCTACGGAATTGCACGGCGAAACAACAAATGTGCGCCTACATGCTCTGACTTCAACAAACATACGACGTCAAGAGCATCATTCCTTTAATGCGCGAAACTTATTTATTTCCCTTTACCCGCCTCTTTGTACTTTCTTCGGTGATGCCTTCGCTCAACAGTGTTACGGGATGTGCTCGTCGCTGAACGCCAACAATATTTGAGACACAAGTGCTGTCGTGTGCATATAGGTAGCAAGATCACCAACTGACGTTCAAAGGAAGAGAAGCAAGTCCGGTGTGTCCATTATTTCGGCGCAGTCCTGAGAGAACGTCTTTCACAAGGGATGATAACAGCACTCTCCCTGTCAAATGGTCTGGAGGACAGTCATTTCCAGAATAGCATCTGTATGTCTTTATCACACACTTCTTCACCACCCACGTCGCGGGTTGTCCCATACTTTTGTTGTTTTTCTTGCGCAGGAAAGAAGGGAAACGGATGGCCCCACGGGAGTGGTACACCCGATCACTGTCCGAATGGCAAAGATTTTTCCCGTTACTCCAGCTTCCATGCGCGTCGGGAGGTGCCGGCAGCTTCGCGTATTCCTCTAAGAATATTTGACTTTATAGGCGTCTTTTCAGCGCTTTTATTCGTATTACTTACATTTCCTTTCGGTCGACAGCATAATATTTGGTGGCTTGTGTGAGACGTACCTCGCTTTCTCTAGTGACGAAGAAAGGAACTGCGATGTGTTTCTGGTTTAGCGTCGTGTCTTACATCGGTGTTCATTGCATTGTCTTTTTCTTTCTTCCGCGCACTACCAGCCATATTGTCCTCTCTTTTTTTTAAAAATATACCCGCTGCGGTGGTCTAGTGGTTATGGTGATCAACTGCTGATTCGAAGGTCGCGGGATTGAATCCTGGCTGCGGCGGCCGCATTTCGGTGGAGGCGTGTGCTTAGATTCAGGTGCACGCTAAAAAATCCCAGGTGGTCGAAATTTCCGGAGCCTTCAACTACGGCGTCTCTCTCATAATCATATCGTGGTTTTGGGACGTAAAACCTTAACACTTATTAATTATATTATTTTAATATATGTACCGACTTCCTCTATACCGCAAGCTACGCAACTCATCAATGCACTTCTTAGTATGCAGACGCTATGCCACACCTATCGGGAAACCACAGTGACTTAAGCTCGCGTCGCACCATGATTGCTTTGTAACTTGCTTTGAAAGACCAGTAAAGCGTCTTTTAACTGTGCTTATTGTGTTTCATACGTATTATGACATGATACTGCCGTGTTCTTGCAGATGAGCAGGCGGGCATACGACAAAAATTGTATTAAACGGTTTATGTGACAAAGTAGGGCCTGTAAAGCAAACTAAAACTCGCGCAGTGACAATGGAGATATTGGCAGCGCTGTCAACTTTGGTCAACTTCAGCAACTCTGCCTGCGTGCTCCCGCTATATTTGCACGCGTCGCTTAAGTTTTCGAGCCATTGATTGTGTTCGCATCGATTCGATAATGTAAGCTAACGTTCACAGCGCGCACAATCCACTGGCACTATCCGATTTCTCAAGCACTGCCATCGCGACGCAACAGCCCTCGTGGCATAGCCAAGGAATCGTAATCAGATACGGTGAACCCTTCTGGCACTGAAATGAGAGAGATAACTAGCATAACTTTGTGAAAACACTTACCAAAGGGAAAGCAACAAATATGCGGAGGAAACACAGGAAAAAAGTCCAGTGGCGAAACGTATCCGCGCTTTTCAATAACGCGGAGGTTAGGTACAGTCACCTTTGCCTTCCCGGACGTGGATCCACGGTGAATGCTGCTGGAGGGAAGTGATGCTGAGAAGAGAAAAGTGGGTGAGTTGGTATGGAGGCATGGTAAATAAGGAGCGCGAACTAATGGGACACAAGTGAAGGCACAGACAGACAGGATGGCGCGCACAAACGGAAATGATGACTGCACGTAAGTCACGATGCTCGTTTATCCCCACTTTCTCTGCTTTCTATTGTTTTTTTATACCTATACGTTTTATCAGTCACGGCTCTCGAGCATTGCACGTTTTTGTGCAGTTTATGTCTGTGATATAGTATATAGAAGCACTTAAAATATTCATTTAAGATAACCCTTGCGGGTGCAGCTTTGTGCTCTTATGTCGTGACTACAGGGATATACGGGATGAGTGGGTTGCGCGTGCTCCTGAGCAGGACAAAAGGGCAAACAACAGAACAGGGTCGAGGGCACTGCATGATCGACTGTTCTTTTCTATAATGAGGCTCATTCGTATAACTGCATAGAACGAATTGGCGTGGGGCCAGAAGTATATAGCTGCACTTACTCTGGACATATGCGGAACACAGCCAGAGGTAAAAGGAAAGTCATTCTTCAGGGTCTTTTGGTGCCGCTAACTCAGTTACTGCGAACCGCCATTATGAAACCTTTTCTCGCGACTCTTTTCCTGTCCGCATCTTTTTCTGACTGCTGCACCATTTTCTGCCCGGCGTTTCGGAAAAGCACATATCCACTCACGGCCAGCCGATTTTCGGAATTACGTCTTTTCGGCCTCGGTAAGTCGGTGCGACAGCAGCGGTTGCGGGCCTCCTTTATACACCGGTCGAATCGCGATCGTCTATTGCTTCCGTGGTGGCACACTGCAGTGATAACGAGAGCGAACGCAAAGGTTTTTTTTGCGTCTCCTGCCTCGCATCCACAGCACTGAATAAGGAATAAGTTCGCCACCGAGTTAAAACAATTTGTTTTTATTGCGCGTTCCCTACGGTGAGAAAGGTGAACACCCTGGTAATGCGTGGGACCAGCAAGCTCCACCAACATCTTCAGTTAGCGCGTCTGTGGCGGCTGCATTAGCTGCCCGCGCGGCTGAATGCATAAGTGGCCCACGCGTCCTATCTTGCAGGTAATCTGCAGCGGGTGCATGCATGTATAGGCCGGGTGAGCCAGAATCGGCTGGTGGCTTCGTGTGCGCTGTCTTCCCGCGCGTGTTGGAGGTCGCGTAATCTGAAAGTTTCGGAGGCGCGTTCAAATTAGAGCGCTGTCCATCGCGATGGCGTTGTGACAATGATTATACACGGTCACTGAGAAATTAGCGTCTTTCCTAGCTTCAGACCATTATTATCATCACCACCACCACTACCATCATTATCACCTGCTGCTGCTTATGCGACATCAGAGAGTGCGAAATGTTCATATTTGACTCCGCACATGACACCGCGCTTGTTAATTAAATTAGAAGCTTATATTTACTGCGCTACACATGCCGGATACAAGTAGAGCGTCGCCCGTTGCCCTAATGCAATAATGCATTGGCCAAGTCGGTCAATGCAGCATTGAATTTTTACGTGTTCTTGGCTTAAGTCTTTCAAATATTATTATTATTTATTATTATTATTTGGTTTGAGTACATAGAAAACAAGAAGACACAGAAAAAATAGGGAGGGAACAGGCTGACAACTGCCACCTAAAGGGGCACAGCCCCTGCCTGCTCCTTCAACGGGAAGGGGGAAACAGAGGAAATGAAGATAGGGGGGAAAGAAAGAGGAAAGAAAACAGGAAAAAAAAATAACACAGACGCAAACTCAAATAAGAAGTCACACGGAAAAATGTCTATAAACGCGACGCCAAATCGGTATTGTTTAAGAAAGTTAGTAGGGCTCGATAGGCCCTACTAACTACTAGGTTCAAATATCTATTAGAGCTGGAATAATACGCTCCCATCGCTCCTGCCACTTGCTTTGGAAAACTAACGAAACGAATGGTGTTAACGTACGAACCTTTAATGGGGCTCAGAACGTAGTGAGGCATACCCGCATGCGATGTCAGGCTTCCGGCGCGGTCGCTCATCCATCGATAATGTGCTGGTTTTAGTCACCTCTGTTGAAAATCAAAAGACCATGAAGCAATTAATGGAGGCAATGTATCTCGACTACGGATTTGCATGTTATGATACATCTCACGAAGTTATTCTTTATGCTTGGACTAATGCCGTGCATTGCGCTGGGTTCAAATCTATTTGGGAGATAGATCTCTCTTAATTCTTAGCGTGGAATGCATGACATCCTACCATTTTAGTAGCAAAGGGGTACCTCAGGAGGGTGTGTTAAGCCCTTCGATTGTCAAGGCAGCACTATTAGGTCTTGTTGTATCACTGTAAATGACAGTGAGGTGTCTATGCCGAAAATATCTGCATCTGGACGTCCGGCATGACACTTCCGAAGACACGAGCGACACTGCAGAAAGTGGCTGCATAAACGTCTTACTTTCACAAGCAAGCCGCACAGCAATATGCACAAAAGTCGAGCCTAGTCGACTTTGCAGTGACACTATTCGTTGTACAGGTAAATTGGCAAGTAAGTATACATAAAAAAACATGGCCGATCCCTCTGTCATAGGAATCGGTATAACACGAAAGTGAAACGTGTTTTCACAGACGTAGTTGAGCGTTTGTTGCGCATTCTTTCGCCCCAAGGGCGAAGGAATGAATGCTACAGCAACAAATTGTAATGTCACGCGAAGAACGGCAAGCAGCTCGAAACTTGCAACGCGCTGCTCAAGCAGAAAGGAGGCACAGAACGAACATACGCAGGATGAAAGCGAACTAACTGTCACATTTGTAACTTATTTCTGCGTGAGCACCGCGCTCCTTGCGCAAAAGCGGCCACTGCAGTGAGCCAAGTGACCTTCGTGCTCTCAACGCGAGACGTACAGACCACCGCGATCACGAGATAAGCGCACGCACGAGCGACCACGCCCTGTAGACGCGGGCGCTCGTAGCAACGGCGACGACCTTTCAAGCGCGCTCCTCTACGCTCTTCGAGCCCTTCGCGCCATCTCGCTAGTGATAACGAAATCACGCTGTAACGCCGATCTCTGAGTACCGCCACCGGCAAATGGTGTATATAAATAGCTCGCCGTTAGCATTGTGAAGAACGTACCGCCCGTGGCCGAATCGTTCCGCGCTGCGGAGCGAGGGGTCGTAAGTTCGATTCCCGGTGACGGAACTGTTTCTTCTGGTTTTTTTCTTTGCCCACTGTTAGTCTTTATGTTTTACAACGTTATTTCCGTGACGGAAATACGTCAGTGGAGCCGTGGTGGGCCCCGGCATAAAACACTTTCGTGTTAAAAACGCGGCTTTGTTAGGGCCATCATTGAACAGGATTTATCTTGGACGCGCGCCTTGCAGGACCCAAATAAATTTTTTCAACCAACCAACCAACCGCACACTCCGAACATGAAGAAAGGCTTGACTGCGATTGCCCGTTTATTGAAATCGAAAGTCGTGGGAGCATACGTTACAATCCACGCTAGAGCAAGCCATTCACTATTCATGGACATTTTACGATATAGCCTGCCCGTACAGGGTAACAGCAGTAAAACGAACCTTCACACGTTACATGGTGTATACGCCCAGTATAGTTCTACGTACAGCGATGCGCACAGTTATGGTGAACACGCGAGCGCGTGGCTGCACTATCCGGTACGCCAGTGCAGCCATTGCGGCCGCAGTGGAAGCACTGAGCATGTGCAGCAACACCTGAAGCTGCATGCACTGAATGCACTGAACGCCAAAGCTGCATGCACTGAATGCACTGAACGCCAAAGCTGCATGCACTGAATCTAAGTGTACTTGCATGCATTATCTCACGAACGCAGTTGCAGCTGCGAAACTAGCCTTGCATTGACATGTAAACAGCTGGTGTATGCCTCACCCTGAGGCAAACGGACTGCCTCGATTCTTGTAAACTGCACTCTGTCGAGGGAAGTACTTCTTGATGAACAGCTGGAGGTAGCGAGAGAGAGAGCGAATTCTTTTAACAGTGAAGCTGTTGTAGCTCGCCGTAGTTTCGGCGGTAGAAAAACATCATCACGAACCGGCACGCGCTCACTACGTCCTCTAGTTAGTGTGCATCGATGTGTGCGCCCCTCTTAGGGTGTTGCCATTCTTTGAAGGGGCCGATGCCGCCGTGATGCCATTTCTTGCCCCGCGTCTGACGCCTCTCAGCGCAGCTGCCGTAGAGCGGTGAGACGCAGGTAAGACGCCGTGGGCTCAAATATGGCAGCCGCGCCGCAGTAGACGCCGCAGATGTCCTCACCCTAAAGCGGACAAAACGCGCATCAGGGTTTCTCGTCATTTTCATCTTTTGATTCGCTCTTAAAGCACAAGCGCCGATTTCTCCGGTGCGGGATGCAATAAGTCTGATAGGCGAGACGACGAGTACAGAGAGAGATAGAGAAAGAAAGAGAAATAAAGATAGAGAAAGAGAGAAATTCCACAGAAAGAATTTCTTTGCGAGGCGAGATTCCAACCCGCGTGCACACCATCCGAAGGCGAGCGTCTTAACCACTCGGCTATCCAGGCACGCTAGCAGAGCACAGCATAGCCCTGTATAGTATAGTATAGCAGGAGGGTGGGAAAGGGAAGTGAGAAAGAGGAGGACATATGTCAGGGTGAAATGGAGGGAAAGAAGCAGAGGAGAGAGTAAAACATACCATGGAAAGAAAGAGAAAGAGAGAAACAGAGAGAACGAAAGGCATAAAGAAAAAGATGGGAGAAAGAGAGAGAAACAAAGAGAGACAAATATATAGAGAGCAAGAGAGAGAGACGGAGAGAGGAAGCGATAAATACCGAGACAGAGACAAAGAAATGGAATATAGAGAAAGAAAGAGAGAGAGAGAGCGGGGGGGGGGGGGGAGAAAGGAATAGGGAGATGAGGGTGGGGAGGAGGGGAATGCCACCAGCTCGCTGCTACCTCAGCCTTCGCACCACTAGTGGGGAGCTGCCCTTCTTTTCTTTCCTTTTTTTTCTGTGGTGGGTCCGTTAACTGACACTGTGTAGTCCATTAGGGCTCAAGTGAGTGCAAGCGCAGTTTTACATGTTTTACACAATAATAAGGCTTCCCCTGCGGTGGTACAGTGGGAACGTTGCTCGGCTACTGAACCGAAAGTCGCGGGTTCGATCCGAGCCCCGTTGGTCGCGTTTCGATGGAGGCGAAATGCTAGTGACCCGTGTACTTAGACTTAAGTGCATGTTAAAAAACCGCGGGGTGTCGAAACTTCCGGAGCCCTCCACTACGGCGTGCCTCATAATCATATCGTGGTTTTGGCACGCAAACACCTCAGATATTATCATTACAATAGCAAGGCTGACTTCCATACGACAGTGATGCGCTACCGAAACGGAATTCTCGTGTAATCAACGCATGCTTGACGAAGTAAATAAAAAAAAACAGTAGCAGATAACACGAGCGTTTCAGCAGTAATCGCCATATCTTGAATTTATGTGATTTGCCGGATGGTGTAGACTCTGCAAACTACACGCGCACGCAAAGAAAGAACCAAGACAACGTATTACCGTTGGCTTGACATCATGAAAACTATAACTTTATTAAACATAAATGGGTGTTTTAGAAGCACTTGTGTGGCTAATGACACAGGTTGGCGCAGTCCAGCGTTTCTCTATTTAAAAAATGTAGTGCTACATCAAAAGTCGTTTCAAGCTAGCGAAGAGATTAACTGAAAAACCCGACGCACCTGGCACATCTACTGAGTATCGACACAATGTCAAGATGAATAGATATAAGATAAACGGGAGAAATAAGCTTTTTCGTTGTATCGAACATTAATTATAACGATAGTTTGACATTGCGATGTCCACTAGTCACGACACGGCTGCAAAAATTAACGGTCGCCGGAAAAAAAATGTTCCCAATGAAAAAAGAACCACTGCGGAGCGCAAGGCACTCTGCCAAGGGCCCAAGACTGGCCACCAATATTTGGTGCTTGCCCTAACTATAGATCATCTCAGATGAAGCCTAGTGAATCTACACAATAAAATCGATGGCTTGCTCAAAGTTTCCCCAACGTCATTTGAGTTGCCTGCTTGTCGAAGGCGATCCGCGCGTCTAGTACGCACTGTTCAGCGGCTAATGACTTTGCTCTGTCGTTCCTGGCACTGCCAAGATTAACGAGACGTCATGATTAAACGTCCTACAGAGAGTGAGCCGGATCTTGCGATCAAATTAGTTTGTGCAAATGAGCGTACAGTTAGGCTATGGCCTGGTGCATTTAGATCTTCCGGCATACAAGGCATCGGCCGAGTATGCGCGAAAATTGGCGCTTGTAAAGTCCGACAGGGTATTTTAGTGAGTTCTTAATTCTTAGTAAGTTCTTCCTGTGTCTGTGTTCGTGTGTACCAAACACGTTTTAAAGATATTTCTTGGAATTTCTTTTCGGCACTATACTCTGCAATACTTACTTTGGTGATATGAGAAATTACCAGCATATAACAGGCCACTGACACGTTGTAATCTAAGCTTTTCTTTTTTTCAAGCGCAGTGAACTAAATTATGCGCACTGTGACGATTCACTAGACTGCAAGAAGCAAGTGGGGAATCTTATCTAACGAAGAAAAATATCTACACAACAAACGTACAGCACCTAATTATCATAATATGCCTATGCGCGGATTGCGGAAGCAAGGCTGCCGATATTCTTACTTCTAATCTTGGTAAGCGGCATATCGTACGTATACATGTTCAGTGTGCATTGATGCAAATAAGGAACGAAAACATTCGACAGATGTTTTTTTGTGTACAGCTTTGTAAATTGAGAGAGTGGCTCTTGTCTTCTCACTCTCCTGTCACTCATGCTTTCGTCCGGTTTGTTTACGCTTATTTACCTTTTGATATATTCGTTTTGTGTTCCGATCCTTCGAGTGGATGTTGATTTCCTCCTACATTCCTTTCTTTTCTCCAGTAATTCTTTTTTATATCTTTTGGTCAGGCAGCGCACGTGGTCACATTCTGTTTCTGCCCCTATAATGGACATGAGCCACTCCGTCGAGCCTTTGCCGGTTTAAGCGAAGCCGCATACCGGAATAGCAAAACCGAAGCCCCTGTATGTATCGGTGCGCTGTTTATCGCGAACTATATATGATATTGCGTACCAACTTACTATCGCGATTTTAGGTATCAGGTTGCTTTATGACGTCACTTTTCTTTTCATACTGCTTAAAATGAAGCCGAATACATATCTCAAACAGGGAATAAGAGGAGGAGTAGATAAGTGGGCATTTCAAACAAAATTTAAAAAAAAACGAAGTAATGAAAAACAACAAAAAGAGCGAACCAAATGGGTGGGCTCTTCAATAGACGGTGAATCATTTCATTAACGGGATGGCTTCTGGGAGGGGATGAGTGGCGTGATATCCTTAATATTTCTTAGAAGCTTGGTGGGAGCACGGGGCTTCAGTAACATTATTAATGATAAGATGAACTTGGTGAGAGGACTTTTTTTTTTCTCTGACTTAAAAATTGAACAAAAAAGGAAGGAAAACCACGTAAAGAAAGGGGAAGGCAGGGAGCCTCAATTTACATCATTAAAAACTTTAACTAATATGTTAATCCGGCGCGGTGGCTCTGTGGCTATGCGGTTTTTTTGCTATTGGGTGCACAGTAACTGCTGATTTCCAACCGCAGCGGCTGGGTTTGAGGGCTTAACGCGAAAAAAAAAAAGAAAAAAGAAAGAAAAATGGCGCCAAAGCCTGTAGGCGGAAGTGTACATTTTAGAGTGCTAGAAAGCGACAACTAGTTCGCAGCTTTCCGCTAGCGCGTCCTTCGTGGTTCACAGTGCAACTTTGGAATGTATAACCCCATAATCATTTTTCAATTAGCACGATACTTAGATTGTCACTTATTAGCCAAAACGTGATACACACACGGATCAGAAGCAATGTCAGTGTCGTATGATGAAGTTCGTTTATGCATCACACACGTTGCTTCACCTTCGCAGGTTCTGTAACACCGTCGAACAACACCAACAGCAGAAATAATAAAAAGGATGGTGAAAATTATGGCCAGGGCAGAGGAAGAAACCGAACGTTAGGTGTAAGACGGGAACAAGGTTTAACGGCAACTTGGGACACATCTTCGCATCGGGCAAATGGGATTAGAATGTAACGATGATATTTATAGTTTCATAAAACAGAATATACTGCGTTCTAAGCAGGGACACATTCAGAGCGGCTCCCTAAGTGGAGTTTATTGCCCAGTTGCCACCGACGAACGGCGGTATACAAAAAAATATATATATTGTGACTTTACTGAGGGCTTTTAGCGAAAATAGAAGTAACAAATACTGGAGTATACAGAAGCTGCGAGATATTATGGATACTTGTAGCGAATCACTTAGTGAATGTCTCTCTCGCTTCTTATCTTGTGTGCTCGGATTATCACCGTGGTAGCTAGCCATTGCTCCCCAGCAGACCGAATACAATGAGCAGCATTGCATAATTATCTACTATTTACGTACAATACTTTTAAATCCGTACTATGTCTGAAAAATTATCAGACTATATTTAATAAATCTGCGCATCTATGTAAACAATAGCAGCCTGCGAACACCGAAGGCAAGTATTGTCATCCATCCGTTTGTAGCACGGAGCAACAAGGGGAAGCACGTGTGGCTTTTACAGCGAAATCTGTGATGGGATCACAACAACAGCCCATTTTGGTGGCGTAATTGTCCGCCGCCGCCAACGATGTCCGTAACCGTATAGCGCCGAAACGAGAAAAAAAGATGGCTGATCCCTCCGTCATAGGAATCGGTATAACACGAAAGTGAAACGTGTCGTCACAAAAGTAGTTGATTGTTTATATTGCATTAGTATGTGAGAGCTTGTACAATGTGTATTGTTGTTTGGCAGATATAGCACCGCTTGATATGGACGCACCCTCGTGGACGCCTAGTGGCACATCTCCGTACCGATGACTAACGCCCATGATCATGATTTAACCCTTGCGGTAGCTGAAGTTTTCAAGATATACCTGGACACCGCATATGGGGTAAATCCCGCGTAAGGATGGCATCAACAAGCACCTAGTAAACACTGATACTGGATATTCACTGCTTCAAAGCGTCGTGAAACGCGACGAGCGTCGTGTGTTCCCTCTACACTGCAAACCGTTTCACACCCTTATAGGTGTATTTGCGATAAAACACCTATCGTACACCCTTTTTTTCTCTCAATATTATCCGAAAGGGTGTAATGTCTTCTTTGCACACCCTTCGCACACCCTTTTTTCACTTTTGGGTGTACAATGGGTGTATGTTCTGTTAAACACCCATGGGTGTTCTTTGAATTTTACACCTATGGGTCAATTCACGCATTGAATTGACCCATATGTGTAAACAGGTATCGTTGTACTGCTGAATGCAATTAACTGAGACACTGAACACCACGGGCAACGCCTCCTGAAACCACGGGTCACCACCCTGTTCGACAGAGCGTCTCGGCACAGGATACTGTTTCACGAGGCACCTGAGTGCGAAGCTACCTGCTCGTGAATCAGTAATGGTTCACTTTGGTCTGCTAAGCTTGCCACTAAATTTTCATTCTTTTAGTAGTGCATCACAAGTCTGCTGTAATTACAAAGACGCATGTATTTTGCCTACTTTATTAGGCAAGTGGTAGTGAAAATAAAATATAGCATTGTCGTGCCTGAGGTTCTGAATGCAGTGAGTCAACTGATGTTACTTATTTTGAGCTCACATATATTTAAGCCTTTACATCCCGATTTATTTTTGAGAAATCGTTTCCAAAATAATTTTATTTATTGCTTGATTGGATTGACACGTTGAATTAATGCCCGAAATACATTCGGAATAATATATGTATTTGTTTAGCATTCATAAGCATTTGTTCAGTTTAGAGATAGTTGGCTTCACTGCACTGTGATCATCGCAAACACCTCTCCTAACGCTTAATCTATAGCATACATATACAGTGAAATCTCGTTGACACGATTCTACATAATACGTTTTTCAGCCTAATAGGTTCTCCTTTTTATTTCCTGCCAACATCCCTTGAAAATATTGCATTTTCATGCGTTTAATACCATCACAATTTTGCCAAAACTGGATAATACGACCGCGAAAGTGCATCTTGACCAATATATCGAGAAATCCTGCGTTTATTCTTCGCTATGACAGCTCCCACCGCGTTCCAACAACTCACGATCTGCGCGTAGCAGAGCCGCTGAGGCCACAGCAGCATCAGTTTAGCGGCGAAAAGATCATCTTTTCTTTGAGATTATATATATACATATATATTGCCGCTTTGTGAGGGCCCCCCGTCCAGTGAAGGGAGACTTTAAGCCCTGCTTGTAGTCATGCAGCCCTTCGTCGCAATGCTTACTGCGATTCGAATACACTGTGTAAAGCATAACAAAACATAACACTGCCGCAGAAAGAAAGCTGCGCCCACGCGACCCAACAACGGCCGGGGCGCCACCTCCTCGGCCGGCGCAGCCGCCGCCGCCGCGCGTGCGCAGCGCGCGGAGCAGCTCTATCACCACGTGACTTATGCAACGCGCTCAGACATGGCTCAGACACGCCGCCGGACTCCATCGTTTTCTGCGTGTGTTGTGCGTCGCCTCCCGATCGGTCGAGTTTTGCAGTCGGTGTTTCGGTTGTTTGAAGTGTGCCTGCTCTGTGTGCTCGTCCTTTACCTTCTGCCAGTGCTGCTTATTACGAAGATGCACTATACTCAAAGGGAGACCTGCAGCTTCATATCGTGGAGCACTCGAACTGAAACGGTATGTACCACTATCACGTTGCTACGGCCATTGCTTTGTTAACTCCGAGAGCGCGATCTAATGCCGTTAACTAAGCTTTTCTTAACTGGTTGACGATCGGTGAGCATTTGTTAACGTAGCGAGCATATGTGAGTGCATTGTTTCATCGGGATGAAGGCAAAGTTGTGTGACATTAGGCGCGGGCAGGCTTTGCTTCGTTTGGTGTTGAAAGCAGTGTGCGCATGCGCGGCTGTGATTCGGAGGGGGATTTGAACGCAGTTGTGGCGGTGCCCGCCTGTCGGCGGTGGTGTTGGAAGGGGAACCCGCTCTCGATGAACCACTATTTTGATTTAAGAATAGTTAGGTTGTGACGGCGCCTCTTACCTCTAAGCGTCAAGCGTGTCTAAGGCGCGTATGCTTCGGCCTGTTGGTAATTCAAGTGCATTTTTTGTCGCACAAGAAAAAAAAAAAGAGACAGGACAGAAAACAACGACGTGGTGTCCGCGTCGTTCTTTTCCGTCCGTGTTCGTTTTGTGCGCTAAAACTACAGTGATGCTCGGGTTGATGCGTGTGGGTCATTTTAACGCAGCATGTTGCTTCGTTTTAGGTACGCCGCGCGAAGCTCGCCTAAGTGCTAATACATTCCGTTTCGTTAAATTCGTACCGATGTTTTAATTCATCCGTAACATAGGTTTCCTGATAATGCCGGCACCCGTGCACGGGGAGCCGTTCGTTAAACTTGACTTGTGTTCGAATGATTTTTTCATGTCTATGTGTGGCCGAATCGCCTTAAATACCTGAACTGTGCTCGAACATCAGTGTGCACTTAGACGTGCGCAGGGTTCCCCATCAGGGGGGAGGGAAGTAGGAAGGTTAATCGCTGCCCCCCTCCCCCCGCCTTACTAAAAAGTCAAAGTATGGGGGCAGACATTGCGCCCCCCCCCCTCTGTCTGAATTGACTAGGGGGGGGGCGCACCCTCCCCCCTTCGTGCGTACGCCTGAGTGCCCGCGTTCGAGCACAATTTATTTTATTCTGTTTGTTTCCATTATGTCTACCTTTCATTATTTTGTTGTGCTTATTAAGAGTTATATGCGCCTCGCCTCGCTTTGGCGTTGTAACTTCGCTAAATACTTTTACGTGTACAAACATTAAAAAACGCAGTTTGCACGAGCACCTCCAATGATATTATTTGGTAAAAGACAAGCCTAATGATTTATAAGAGATTTTAAATTCTCCAATCATCTTCAAGGCTGCAACTTGCAGCCTTGAAGAGAACTCCTTGTGCATAGTTTTGTTTTATATGCTTTTTATCGATGTGCAGGAATTCTTCATGCCACTAAAGAATGCTCCTTTTTCTTTAAAAATGCGGATGATATTTGTCAAATAGTACTTTCTCTTTCCCAAACAAGCTAATTGCACGTAGAAAAGCTGTTAATTCTCTCCAGTTCCATATGGGGCATCTTATGAGCTTCATATTTGAATGGTACTATCGTGAGCAATATGAGCTCGAACATGCGAGCGCGTGGCGAACAGCCTTGAACCTTACGTCGGCTGATTCGCAGCGGCGGCTGTCGGAAACAAAGCGGAAAGGGCGCCGCGCTTCCACTAGCTGTTGACCCTCCCGCTTCGATATTGTTGATGCGAAACAGCATCTTAGAGAGTGTCAGAGGCCGTTAGCGGTGATATGAATTCCCATCAACGCGAACAGCCACATCAGACTAGGTAGCTGCTGAGATATCGGCTGTGACGTAGCCTGCCACGATGCGCAGGCCATGCTTGCGCATCGTTATCTCGGTGGTGTCGGCTGAGGATTTTGCCGCGCCTCATTTATTTATTATTTTATCATTGCTAGCGGTCATTGGCACGCAATCAGCCGACATCTCGCAGCAACGCTAGCGAGGCGGGAGTACCAACAGTCAGCGGAACAGCCCCCCCCCCCCTATCCCCTCCAGTTTCGGCAACGCCATCCACGTATCATCCTATCTCAGTTTTAAGGCTATTTTCCACGTGCTCGCATGTTCGAGCCCATATTACTCACGATAGTACACGGTACAGAAACTGTTATTTACTGAAACAAATAATTGAAGTCTGCGTACCGGTTTCCAGAAAATGATCTTTTTATTTTTTATCATGCAGGGAGCGAGCGTTCCAATAACACCTTGCATTGTGTACGATGGCCCCGATCTTCCCTATGCAAGCAAGCTTTTCCTCCCTGTGGACAAAGAACTGCTCTTCAGTGTGTCCAATGCCGAAGAATGAGTAGCTGCACTCATGGCAGCACATTGGCTGTTAAATATCGACTGCCATCACAAGGTGTTCAACGTTCTCGTCGCTGTTGAATGGCTCCTTCTTGGCCAGTGGGTAATGACTCCGAGGACACAAGTAGTAAAGCTCCTGAACATTTTCAAGAAAGCCTAGAAAATAGGCCTTAGCTTCTGCTTAAAGTATGTCGCCACCTGTGATTATATTCTGCTTAAAGTATGTCGCCACCTAGTTATATTTTCATATGGTAACGAGTAGTTATTTGTTTTACATTATACAGAAACGAATACTATGGCGGTACTAGTATTTCATTTCAATTTCTTGCTCATTTTCTTGTGACATTTTAATACAAGCCATTTTGTCTGCCGATTTCAACACGTTCTCGCAGGTCATTCCACTTTGTGGTTATTGGCTTAGTTTTTATATTTAAAGGACTTTGTGACTTTTTTGCAGTAGTTTTAATAATTGAGATCTTTTGCTATTGAAACTTTAGCTTAAAAAAACTGCCAGTACTTGTCAGTGAAATCAGTGCATCGAATATTGTTTTAAAATTTATTTTTGAGCTATATGACAAGCTTTAAGTTTTGTCAATATTTTTTTAAAGAAATAAATACTCGTTTTATTCAATTACCAATGATTCTGTTGTCTTTGCTTGGAAAGGGATAATCTTTAAATTTCTCTGAACATGCCCGTGTAAAATTTGATTCCACTTTTGTTATGTAGGTAATGCTTCTGCAGGGCTGTCGTTGTCATAACGTCCCTATTCCCATGCATTTCCTGCATATTACCGCATTTAGCTTGCGCTGCGACGTGCGCGTCATGGCCCGATTGCTCACTTTTTTGTGTTGGAGCCACAATCTATTGCTCTTGAGAAAGTGGGAAATATTTCATAATTCCAGCAATGTGCACAGTTTTCTACTTCACTCATGTACTTTCTCAGAAAAGAGATAATATGGAGGCCTGCTGTGGAAAACGACGCTCTGAGTCCTTATAATGTTGCGTGAGTTGTCACGGAGCATTGATACCCTGCTCGTGTATCAGCTACAGCTGTGTGATGGCAGTGTTTACCCTACTAAGAAAGTCGACAACAGGCACAATGGTGTGGGCACTGCTGGAATTTTGAAACTTTATCAATCCACTTTCTCATCAAGGGACTGCACATTTCTGAACTATCTCCTTAAGAGGAGAACGAGCAGACCGTACCTTGTGTGTTCCAGTTGATTTCAAACACATACACTGATGTTATGCAGCCCATTTAAGACGATGGCACCTTATTTTATCAACAGCATGAGTGCAGGTATAAGAAGTGGCACCAATATTTCCCTTCTTGGGAAGGGCAACTACAGCGGGAAAATTCATTCTGGGGTGTGCCCAAAGGGACCAAGTGTCTGTAGTGCCCCAAGGGGGCTGACAGAGAAGGTTCGTTTGTGCTTCTCCCTGTAACTGCTATCCTTTTGAGGGCGGTTTCATCTATTACACCCCACTCGCACGGGTGTAGCTTGTTCTAAGACCCATACTGCACTATACGGCTGTGTTACAATGAAGCATGTTAAATTGAATTCCTCATTATGAAGTGGAAATAACGCCCTTGCTTCATATTTTGACACAAACGCCTTGGTCATTTGTGCTCCGTCATTTGTGCTCCTTGTTTGGCGGCATACGCGATGCCGCTCCGCACACTCGAGAAAGGTCATTGAATACCGTAGAATTTGTCTCGAATGTACGAGCTCTGTGTTTATTAAAGCTTGACTTTATTTTGTACTATTGGATAACTGTGTGAACATCTTGCAATATGTGTCAACACATTTTAGGTAATAACTTTGTATTCAGTCACGATTTCACTGTATATGTAAGGGCCATATATGCCGTGCTTCATATGCATTATAAAATCTGTGCTGCTGCCAGGATTTTCCCTCTGTGGCAGGAGCCACTATAATAGGTCATGCGCCCTTGAAAGGACTAGCTAAAGGGTAAGCTTTCTAGCGTTTCATTGGGAGCCAACTGGGAGGGGGGAACCACTCGAATTATGGAAATTTTTGCCTGGGTGTTTGGGTGTAATTGTGCATAAACACCCCAACGCCCTTTTTCTCGTTTGGGTGTAATGTGCTTTTACACCCTACACCCTTTTTTTCATTTGGGTGTAATATGCTTTTACACCCATTGGGTGAAAGTTTGAAATTACACCCATTGTATAGGTGTAATCCTGCTTGGTACACCTATTTTTTGGGGTGTAGGGGTGTGAGTTATAGACACCAAGTTACACCCATACGGGTGTAAAGTGGTTTACAGTGTAGCCTGGCTGTTATTCTCACAGGATGAGCGGGGAACGCGGTGCGACAGCCAGGCGAGCGTCGGAGAGCTATTTTTCGATGCGGACGGATGCTATGAGCGAGGCTTGGGCTAAAGCCACCACCTCGTGGTGTGTTAAAACGTTGCCGAAATTACACTTCTCCAATTGGAAACGTGCCGAATGGGACTGTCGTAGCAACGGCGCGTTGCCGGAGCTAACTACGGAGGCAACGAAGTTTTTTGGGGATTTTTTTTTCGAGCCTGGGGGTGGGGGGTGGGGGTGGCACACACGTCACCGCCCCGTCATAAAGGAGGCATCGTTGCATCCATCCACGCGTTCATGTAGCCTCCGTTTGGCGGTAGCTCAGTAGGCTAAACGTCCACCAGCCATCGTCGCGGACCGAGACGTCGTGGGTTCGACTCCTGTCAACGGAAAATTTTCTTTGCCATCTGATGGCGTTCATTCTGCTGACTTATTTCCGTGACGGAAATACGTCATGAAAGTCTTGGTGGACCGCGGCATAAAACACTTTCGTATTAAAAATATCCAGGACCGGATGGGATTTAAACCCGGGCCCTCTGCGGGGCAGCCGAATGTGCTACCACAGAGCCACGCCTGTGTTTGAAACTCCTTCTCAAAAGGAGCCTATACATGCGTCATGTCCGGCATATTGCGTTAACATATGTAATATAGCATGGTAGAAGGGTAAACTAACGAACAGGCGTCACACAACGCGAATTGCGTAATGAGTGGGTCGTTTTGTGCTTCCAACCTGTTACAAAGGGCTTAGCCATAATTATTCATCGTCATCAGCCACAGCATCAACAAAGTGTACGTCATAATGCCTTACAGATATTCATAGGTCGGCGAAAAATGTGGAGCTCACTCAGACTCACTCATGAAATATATTTTGCTCTTAGAGCTTACTTGGACTCGGACTCAGCAAAATTTTCCTCAACAAAACTCACTTGGGCTCAGACTCACTAAAATTTTTCGCAGCCGGACTCACTCGGACCTAAACTCACCAAACTATTACTCACTCTCACTCAAACTCAGACTCACGGCTCTATCTGAGTCTGAGTGGGTCTAAATGAGTCGACTCATGAGTCCGTTAGCGCATAATTATCTTTTTCAACCATGTCGTCAATGCCAATATATCGCACAAATGGTGCACTACTTGGCGTCTTTTGATCTCGTACCTTCAAATATGAGTTATCAGTGGTTGCAATCCAGTAAGGACATCTTTATTGAAATAGATGACTCACACGAGTTATTTTTATCAAGAACTACCTGTGAAAGAGGTTGCGGGGGGGGGGGGGGGCACCTGCACCTCCCCTCCCTCCGTAACTCACGCCTCTAATCAATAAATATTGAGCTGGCGTATGAACGCTAGCGCTTTGAAGTATGTGCGAGTCGACGGGAGTACACACGTGAGACGATGAAAGGCTAATATTAATGCTGAAGTTGTGTAGATAGAACCATAGGTTCTATCTCAGACTCACTCGAAAAATCTATTTGGCGCTTAGGGCTCACTCAGACTCACTGAAAGTTTTCACAACCGGACTCACTCGGACTCAAGCTCACCAAAATATTACTCACCCGGACTCACTCAGACTCAGACTCGCGGCTCGATCTGAGTCCGAGTGAGTCGACTCATGAGTGAGTTTTCCGACCTATGCAGATGTGTAGCTGCTACCTCGCTTCTCCGCGGAATTAAGAATAATGGCATAAACGGGTGCTTCCCTACTTCACAAAAATTATGATGATTTATGGCGTAGTGGGTACCTTGCAAGTGTTCTTGTAGTAGTTGCCCCAAGAGAGTTTATAATGGGCTCTAGGAAGGCCGCTCATCCAGCTTTCGCTGTGACTGTGCTGCGTGTTCCGCGCAGGCCTGGCGTTTTTCAGAGAAAACGCTTCGCAGTTAAAAAAGAATTTGTTCTGATTCGGGCGCGCTCGAAGCTGTTTCAAATTGTGGATTAATATGCCCTCGCGCTACGATCTGCTAGTCTCCTCGTTCATTAGCATAGTAGAGTGAGCGCCCTGATGAGGTGTTGGTCACGGATTCAAAACCCGGGCAAGGACTATTTTTCGTTCAACTGTGAGGCTTTTATTTCTGAGAAATTTGTTTGGGTGTCCTTCATGACCTCTTGCGTATAATCGGTAGGTTATACGTTTCTGTCTTTCACAAACCGTCCTCTACCGTTGGAGCTTCCGCAGAATTGAGTTGTCGATAGCAGTTTCCATGTCAACATATCCGGTCGATCTGTTTTGAAGGAAGATCTGTCATATTGTTTGCAGAAATGTAATTTTTTTTTGAATCAGTAACATTGATAGCTCTGTCATTGTTTACCTCGAGTGATATATGGGTTGGCTTCAGAGACTGTCAGAGATCAGCGCGGTCGAACACGCTGTCCCCGGCAGCGAAACAAGCATATTCCTTTGGTATAAAAAATCTGTATCAATAAACAAGCATCTCGCTATTTATATTTTATTTCAATTTTAGCTGAATGACAAGTTTATGAGGTTTGTACATATACACTCTATAATCGCCTGGAGATCATATATATATATATATATATATATATATATATATATATATATATATATATATATATATATATATATATATATATATATATATATATATATGTATATATAACGCATGTAAAAATTCAAGGTACTGTATGCAATGCTCTTTTACTTAAAGTTTGCTTTACATTATAGCTAGGCGGCGTAAATACGTTTTTAAGACATGGTCAGTGCACTGAATCAACGTGTATTCACATCAAGTATCAGGAATAAAGTCACACTGGCTCCTGCTTTGCAGTTACAGTCGATCCATTTCACTCTTTCTTAAAGGGGTCATGAACCACTTTTCCAAGTAATAATCTAATGACCTTAGTATCAGAGTTTACTGCCTCCCGAATCGATTGCCGCAAAAATTTCTCAAATCCGTGAAGAATCAGCGGAGTTACGGGGGTTTGGCGCACGCTCCCAGCGCTTTCTCTCTTTTCTCGTGCCGACGAGCGCACTCGAAGCTAGACAGGGAGGGATGACACGGGGGAAAGAAGTTACGTCAGTGCGCGTCATGAAACGCGATCGCTCTCCCGCTGTGATTCGCTTGCGCGAGTGCGGCTACCGTGTACTGAGGAGTGCGGCGCCGGCAAGTGGCGGCACCCCGCGGCAAGAAGCGCATCTGATCCGAACGCCGCTCTCGATTTACGTCGGCTATCGGCCAATAAGCATGCTATGTCTCTTGCGACGTAAACTGCCAGACGCCCCGCCCACCGACGAGAGTGAGAACCGGCCTCTGTTTGAAAAGAGGGCGCCTGGGGAAACGGCAACTTCGCGCTCCGCTTGTGGCCTTTACGCGGCGCGCACGACTGTAGTATTTGGCAGAGCAGTTCATAGCCGTGCCAGCTTTCCGCAGGATGTGTTTTTTCAACAAGCCCAAGGGGTGCTTCATGACCCCTTTAAGATTCGCATAAATGGGCTGCTGTATTCAGATGATTATTCATTAACTGGATTGTATTTCTTTTCTATTATTTACTACCCACGATCCGCTGATCCCTGGGATAGCTCTAGGGGAAGCACAAAGCTGGAAAACTAATCGATGCTGTCCTTCAGGCCTGTTTGACCTATGCAGTGGCATAAAAAACAAGATCGTTACTTTCCGACTCGGGAGCATTATGTGATGGAGCTTATGTTCTTGTGGACGACGCAAACTCATCAGTAATGAAATACAACGTCTAGTACCCTACAGCGATTCTAAGCATGTCTTTATCACACTGACTATAAACCACGAATGGTATTACCTAGAATTCGCCTGAGCTGAAAGAGACCTAACGTCCACGTAAACGTCGACCAACGTATTACTTTAATATATCCGTGTTTGAATACACATGCCATATTTTGCCAGATAACTGGTGAAATGTTATTTAACGTGTCCAACGTTTCTCGCAAAACGAGATGCCGGTTAGTGCAGGCTTCGATAAAGCTGTGGTGACAGGATGTTTTGCTGGTGCTGATTGAGTTTGTCCTTTCCCCCCGGTGTAATTAGGTTCTTTTCCCGGAATATTCTCTTCTCCATGGTGAGCGACGTGGACGTGAAGAAAGAGCAAGGATTCCCTGCTATACTCTCACATCGCCGACATGCTCCTCATCGATGAGAAATCTTCCTCAGCCACCGACGATGCTGAGCGCCCCAAGAAAAAGCCGCCTCGCTGTTGCCGTTGCCTCAAGAGCGCCGCTCCGCGAGCGCGCTGTCGGATCGTGAATATTCAAGGCATCGTTTCAGGAGCGCTTGATCACCGCGCGAGTAGGCGGCCCGAGCGATGTTCCCAGGCGTGTAGTACGGGGCAACCCCGCCTCTATTCTCCCTCCTCCCACCATCCGCTTGTACGAGCCTAACGAGGTACGCCGTGGGCCGCCGAGGACGCTTCTTCGCGTGTCACTTTGGGGCCGCAAGAAACGCGTTAAAAATTCAAGCGAACCATGCTCGCCACGCGCGCGGCGTTGAAAAGCGGACCTGCGCGGTACTTGAAATATTCATGGCGTTACGGCCCCCGCTACAGCGATTACTCGGCGCATTTCATTGCACCGCGTATGTGTATCTATGTCTGTGAGTGTGTATGTGCAAAAGAAAGGAAAGGCCAGCCGAGAGCCTCTCTCTTGAAGTGACGTGCTCCAGTATACCATACAGCCATGCGGGCAGTGCTGCGCAAATGTTGGCGCATTCGTGCTTGCCCTTCAGTCGCGCATATACTATGTACTCTGGCCTACTGGATCCCCAGAACGAGAGTCTCCCGGTTATGGCCGCGTCTTTCTGGCACCCCGAAATAACCACGCGTCGTGCGCTACGCGGTCGCACGGCGCTTGTCTCCTCTCGGACCCCCCCTCCATAATGCGGGATTTGTAGCACCCGCGCGGCTCAGAATCGCGTTTCTCTCGCCGCTAACAAGGTGACGATGCACGCACTACGGGCGCGAATGCCAGCGCTGGATGTTACAGCAACCACCAGCGGCCCCGCTAAGGCAAACAACGCGCCTGTCGTCTCTGTAGACAGACTGAATTATTGCGGCCGGGTGCAGTAGGGCTCCTGGTCGCAGGAGGTAATTTCTGCGTTCCGCAACGACAAAGCGGTGCAGTAGCTCCGAAGCAAAGTTTGCTACACGTATGTTTTGTGCGCTTTAAACGCGTTGCTTAAAGGCCAACTCCGGCGATTTTTTGGCCATGTCAAAGTAATGGTGCTTTTATGTTCCTGAGACGCTCCTGTTACGGGCCTGATAGCAGAAATACTCGGCAAATTGGAGAAGAATTTTAAATAAGCAAAAAAGCGCAACACCGAAACCGAAACCCAACCGAGTGTACTGTCTACGTATGACGTAGACGTTGTTACGAACGAACCGGAAGTCGTGCAAGGCATGCCGGTCACGCCGGCGCGGAGTATGAAAACTGTGACAGCCGGGACGACCAGCGAAGCGCCGGCCAAACCAACGCTGTCTGTTGCCTTGTGCACAGCAGACGCTCGCTGTAGCGGCCTAAGCGCCGAGGTTAGCGGTGCCCTCGGCTGCGTCACTTCCGCCGCCTTGCCAACACTGACGTCACAGACGCAATGTTGTCAATAATTGTGGGAAGCCAGGAGGGCGTTTGCAGACAATCTTTAAAATTCATTTGCAAACAACCTGCGCATGTCGCAAGCCTGTAATTTGGCATAAATGACGGAAACGTGCAAAGGAACGTACCCAGCGAATTTCACTGAGATCCATCGACCTCGAAAAGTCGCCGGAGTTGGCCTTTAAAGAATGGGAATTTGAAATGCTCATTGCTTTCGAGGCACATGAAGGTGAAGCAACGTTTCACTCCTGCGGAAGCTTCCTGACGCCGCATAACTGGCTCGGCTTCAAAAAAAAAAAAAAAAAGAAAGATTTTTTTTCTTCGCACCTCAAGTTCATCTTTATTTTATGTGGTGTTTATCTCGCTTCCATACGTGTTTAATCAGTACAACACTTCACACGTATTTCAAAGGAATAATGGGCTAGCGGAATAATGGGTTGAAGGAGCACGCACGCAGAGAGAGAGAGGGGCAAAGAGGAAATCGACGGACAACTAACACGAGCTTTCCTTCTATATTGCCCCGCCACGGTGGTCTAGTGGTTATGGTGCTGGACTGCTGACCCGAAGGTCGCGGGATCGAATCCCGGCCGCGGCGGCTGCATTTTCAATGAAATCGAAAAAGCTTGAGGTCCGTGTACTCACATTTAGATGCACGTTGAAGAACCCCAGGTGGTCGAAATTTCCGGAGCCCTGCACTACGGCGTCTCTCATAATCATATCGGGGTATAATAATAACCCCAACAATTATTATTATTATTATTTCCTTCTATTCTTAATCTCAAGAGCGAGGTTTTCGCTAGAAAGTTCGTCCGATGTTTCGGTCAGCGAATTAGTGTGACCCTTCCCGTCTATTCTCTCTACGTGTACGTGCCTTTCGCGCTACAGTGTACATGGCTTCTCATCAGACTACACTCTAAGAAAAAAAAAGAGTCAAAAGAGGGTCCTGGCCGCGTGACTCTCTTCGGGTGTCCATTTGACCCCTTTTGGAAGGTAGATGAAGAGAAAGAGAGTTAGAATTTCGGCTGGAGTCACGGGACTCTCCTGAAGCGCGTTTCGATTGGCTTCCGTGATGATGGCGCCGTCGTATACGCCATATATGGCGTATACTATAGTAGAAACATCCCATACAGGGGATACAGAAATGTGGAGTCTCCTAACCTTTATGACTCTATGATCGTCGTTCATGGTGCGCCGCAGCATTGAATTCTCTCTCTCTCTCTCTCTCGGTATTCGCGTCGTGTTTACACTTCGCTACAATGCTTTGCCTTATTTTCTCTGCCAAAGTGAAACACTCTTTGGGATTAAGCTCTTAATTATGGTTCTATATTCGGCACTGTACTACGCTGGGGACTTCGATGGTTAGCAGAGCAGCGCAAGACGCTTTAAAGGGACACTAAAGGGAAACAATGAATCGGTCATGTCCAGGAATTCGGGACATCGACAACTAGCGCCATCTGTTGCGGTGGCTGCTGAGTGGCAGCGTCACTGAATGGGAAACGACCTTTAAACATTTATTGTAGTGCAACGCCTCAATATACGCTTAAATCACTTCGTCCATATAATCTGGGAGTCATCACCTCACAGTGCGAGAAGTTTTGCTTTATTCCCATAAACTTCCTGGGTTCGAGAACCACTTTTATGTGCAATGTGAAACTCCATAGGAAAGAACTTAAAAAATTATATAAAAACAATGCGCCCTCACCTGCTTAAATCACTGAAGTGATTCAATCTCGATGATTCAATCTTCGCACCTGTGAAGTTTGGCTGATGTTGGCGAAGTTTCTGAGGTTCGACGGGAACTTTTGTAAAATGGTGCATTGCAGCAAAACCACCTTATAGGGGTGCATACGCTTCATAGTGTTTTCGGTGGCCCCAAAACACGTGAAAATGTCAGTGTTTTTATACAAGTTTGTTTTTCTTGAAGCTGCTCAAGATATGGATTGTCTGAATACTGTAGAGTTCTTCAGTTGATAATTAGCAATGAGAAATCGTAGGTTAATTAGAGCAGATGATCAAAAAGGAGAATAGTTCTTCGTAATTCAAAGCAAGTAAGAATTAACAAGAGACATTGATACGCATACGAATCTTCCTCTATTTAGTATATGTAATGAGAGGTATAGTAATGAATTTAACAATTTATTTAAAACTTATTGGTGAAAGCGGTCAGCACAGAAGGACATGTATCATATAATATTTATAGGTAGTATTGCACCGTACACCATTGACACTAGATGGCTGTCGCATGTAACTAGCATTAGCTACTGTTATAGCTAATTACTAATAAAAGGTATAAAAGATATGGTAATCATTCTCTGGAATTATTAATACTTACACTTAGTGTTAATTAGGAAAGGGGTAAATAAGAATAAATTAATCGGATGATCCCGTTGTAATGCATCACATGGAGTGGAGACGAAGACGATGAAAGATATAAGAATCTTAAGTTGTTAGTTAGTGATTAGGGTATTTTAGCCTAATTAGATGTAAGAATCTCAAGTTGCTAATTCGTGATTAGGGGTCTTTTAGCTTAATTATTATGGATAATTAACAAAATTGGCAATGACGTACACGCAAGTATTCACATTGACTGAGGTTTACTCATCAACATTATGCACATTTGCACCCTGACGATATGTCATCACTTGTAACGATGAAATCACAAATTTTAGGCTCATAATAGAAGGTTTTCAGCATAGAAGCATACGTACATGAAATGTATACGGTGTTCAATGTATGAAATTAAGATCAGAGATAGATAATAACACGGAATTACCTTTAGTGGTAGTGATCGATGGTTTGTAGTCAGGGATGATATTGGGGGAAAATCTATGAAACCGAATGATTAAAGGTGACAAATGAAATTTTATGCAAGAGAAACATATTTTATAGTTTATTAGTGATCGTTGTAGGCAGTTATCAAGTGTGGGTAGATGGTCAATAAATTATTAGGGCGATATCATTGTAATGTATCAAATGAAAATATACAGGGAGAGGCTGAATACATTTAGAGTGTTTTGCTAATTGGCAATTAAGGGCTCTGCAGCACAATTACAATATTTTTACAGCAGAGCTCTTATGTCCACCCGTTGTCCGACTCGCGATGTAGACAATGATCATCATGTCGGCGTGTTGAGCATAACTGTGCCTAGTTAAGCCAAGTGAATCATAGCCAATCCTAATTAAGCCTAGCTGAGCAGGGCAAAGCCTAATTTGCCAGGCATAAATAACTCAAAGGCTAATTAGCGATTATTAAGCCGAGTTGAGATTATTGTTGCATAGTCGTGCAGCGCTCAGCAAGATGTGCCGAGCAAATGCTAATTAGGGCTAATTAATACTGAGTTAATTAGCGTTGATTATGCTAAACAGTTCATTAGGCTTAGATTGACTTCGAATGCAAGCTAGTCGAGGCCGAGCTTCTAATGTGCGAGTTAGGCTAATTAAGCTGATTAAGTTATAATTAGTCTGACTTGGGATGCAAGCTCATCGGGACTAAGTCTCCAATGTGCCACTAAGACCTATTAAGCTATTGCATGTCGGTGGGCTCGTTGGTTTGGTAGCATTGTAACGAAAAAACAGGACATGAATATAGGGAGGGAAGGGGTACATACACGAGCGTTTTGTGTGTGCCCATTCCGTCCCTGTCTTCTCGCGCTGTTTTGCCGTTACAGTGCTATTAAGCTAATTATTCTAATTATCCTGCCTAAGCAGATTCATTTGGTGTTGTGATTTACTTGTGATTCGTACTTGTGATTAATTTGGTGTAGTGATTTACTGGTGTTGTGACCTACTTGGTGTTCTGATTACCAAGCGATACCCAATGGAACTCTATCAACACCTAGTCTATATACTCGTGATTTACAATGTGACCCCGTGAACACTTCGTGCATCGGCGTGTGAATGCACGTGTCGACACTTGGCTCGTAAAGCCAGAACCAGCCAAGTGTCGACCAGCTCCCCTCTAGCCCAGCTTTGCGCGACTCAGTGCAAGCTGCGCGAATTTTTAAAATTAGGTTAACCCAGAATTCACATTAAGAATTACTTATTATATGTTGATCTATATTCGCACCTTGGCATGAAGTGCATTACTAATGAATGGCGACGATGAATTCACCATTTTAAATGTAGGGGTGAAAGCTGTCAGTGTAGGACATAATTAAGATAGATAGCTAGTAGAGCACTGCACGGGCCGGGATTTTGGGCCCGGGCCCGGCCCGGGCCCGGAACTCGTTCAAGTTTACCCGCCCGAGCCCGGCCCGGTGATTCAATACGCGACCCGAGCCCGGCCCGAACCCGAGAAAAAATTTCGCCTACCCGGCCCGGCCCGGCCCGACGGCAGATCAGGCCCGACAGAGGCCCGAGCCTATAATATAGGTGGTGTTGCCAGAACACAAAATCTAAAGCAAAGCGTTTTAAGTAACAAATATCTACGCTTTGCTGGCGAATATTTCGCTAGCAATTCTACTTAAACCTACGGTAATTTCGTGCAAAAAGGGGCTCACTGTGGAAAGAGTTGAGTGGACATATTGGGTTCAATGAACGTTTGTTCGGCAATGGTATACTATAACTTTTTTTTTCTTTTTTTGCTAGTGCAATGGGGGTCATCAAGAGCGTTTGGTAGTAGATATTGCAGCAAGGAAAGTAATTTGCAGCATCAGTTCAGTTTCGATAGGAAGTGCAATAAAAACAGAGGAGAGAGAGAACACAACGCTCTCATTGTGCTCTTTACTGAAACTTAAAACATGCTCTAACGACAAAGCCAATCATGCACCCTCCTGGATATGTAACACATGTCTTCAGCATGGTATACTACCTTGCCACAGCAAGATGTAGGAAGAAAGCCAGGTTTATTACCTTGCTGTATGTACACTAACCTAGATAAAAATTGTAACGAACCGTGTGCACCACGTGTACTTTTAGAAATACGTATAGGCAGCCGAAAGGACGAAAAAAGTATTTGTGGTAGCATTCTTTTCATATATATATTTCATATATCATCACTGCTACTCTATACAGTCCATAAGTCTTTTGTGGCATCTTTTGTAGTTTATTTCTTCACGTGTTATTGTGCAAAAAATCAAATTAACTAGAGATTCCGGCTTTAAGCAGGCCATCCACCGTTGTATCGCATATCCTGCCACGCTAAAGTTTATCGCACTACATGAGCTAGCCGCAGGGGTGCACGTCTGCCTTGCGAAATGTGAAGGCGTCGGCAGTCGTTGTTCTTAACTTCCACCACTGGAGAAAATTTAGGATGTCTTTGTGGAACTCTGTAGAATGAACGTAGCTCTGCAGCTTATCCCTTCATTTCTATCGTTCCCGAACGTCGTGACACTATTCAGTATCACCTATAAAACTCCTCTTTGAGGGCTTCTGTTTGCAGTGTTCAGCAGTGTATGTTTGCACGGCTTGCACCGCGCTCTTCTTTTCTTCCGTATCATAATGATCTATGCCTTCCTAACGATGTTGTACTGGTAGAAGGTGACCTCTGCATAACGCGGGTAGGACTGGCAGTAGGTGGACGAAACTATTTCGATCTATTTTTGGTGTTCGTTACAGTTTGATAACAAAGGCGCGAATAAGCTTCTCGACGCTTACTCATTGGATGCCTATGGTTCGAGGTAAAGGGACATCACCCGGCACGGAATTCATAATTGTCTTTTTTTCAAGCCTGGTTTTTCGTCAAGCGCATACATTTTGCCTCACGCCATATGCTGTTTCAACCTATGCTATTCCTGCACATTCCAACGGTGTTGCGGCAGTGTCATGTCACTCTCACACTATACCTGTATAGCGCAGGGGACCCAAACACGCGGCCCGTGGGCCTCTCCCTAAAAGCCCGCGGCCTGCGAATGACATGTCTTTGTCGCAATTTTTCAATATCTTTATATGTTCTTAAGCTACACAGGCATGACAGATCTAAAGCTTTTTTGTCGTGAGGCATCCCCTGCGGCAACCATGTGTTGATACCTAACCGTGAAACAAAACTCTATACTTCAAAATCGGCGTCATGATTTTAGTCATGTTGAAGATGGTGTCGATATGTTGTTGGAATCCTGCCGCCAAATACCCTTCAGAAACGACCCATAAGTGACATATGGGAAATCTCTTCTTTTAAATTGCAACGTTAGCTGATATTTGGTACGACCTAGCCCCTCTACGCCCCCCCCCCCCACCCCCACCCCCCCGCGCTTTTAGCTGCGTTACTGTCGTGGTCCTTGCGGGAGTAAATTTTCGTGAATGCGGCCCGTTAGCTGAGGTGGGTTTGAGACCCCTGATATAGCAGAAAAAGGCGAAAGTTCAAACCTTAACAAACTGGGCACACAAAGCAGGCTGTGCATGTTTATCTCGCGTCACATGACCACTGGGGGCCGTGACGAAGCCACGAAAAAAGAATGTCTATGTATAGGAATTCTATGTAACGAGAGTCCGTGCAGTCCTTTCGTTTTAGTGGAGGGCTGGAAACTTGAAAAACGTTTGCTCACTTTGGAGCTCTGTGATCGCTCTTGCGATAAGCTACAGGTATATATTTATTATACTACATTTATTATTACGATTGCAGAATAACATTTGGGATATAAAATCATAACGAATGAAAATAAAGCACAGAATAACGACATGTTAACTATATAAGCGCATGTTATATCTACTTTTAGCTCGCCCGTTTAAGATAAATCAAGTAGCCCCATATGCAAGGAGCAAAAGAAGTTCAGTACTTGTCTCTAATAAAATTTTTCTAAATAGCTTGCCCCACATAAAAAAAGCGTTTTTTTTTTTTTCGAGAGAGGAATAGATGAAAAGGAAACGCAGGGAGGTTAACCTGGCGCGAGTGACCGGTTTGCTACCCTGCACAGGGGTGGGGAAATAGGGGTAAGAAACAGGACAGAGAGAGAGAGAGAGATAAAATGAAAACGAAAAAAAGAAACACGCACACATGTGAAACATATATGTACGTACGCACAACCTATGTAGAACAAACATGAAGGGGCACTAGAAAGAAAAACAATTTCTCTATTATCAGTAAACAACTCTTTAGCAATTCCTAAATCACCACGCTCGCCGGGACAAGACTCTTGGTAAGTGAGAAAGTGCGCAAAAAGGTAAATACGGGTGGCGACGCCCCCTTTAAGTTCGCGCAGCAGACACCGTGATATCTTAGACTCTGACGGCGTCTAATGGGGCCTACGCAGTTGCTAATCACTAAAAATGAAGTAGATTGACCTCTGAGGAAGCCATAGGCCTAACATACCAAGTTTCAGGAAATTTTATAGAGCCAATGTCCCCAAATACGACAAATACAGTTTGAAATCCGTGGTCTCACGCTCGGAGATTTCGGCGCGAAATTTAAAAAATGGAATTTTGACCTTGATTTTCTCGTCTGATAAGAAACTTATGACGGAGAAATGAATGACATTCGAGTTCTTAGACTTCACTTTATCGGTCTAAACCGATTCAGTGCTTCACTATAGTGTCCAATTAAGAACCCAGCAAAGTCCAAGCCCGGCCCGACCCTAGCCCACCACCTCAAACCCGGGCCCGGCCCTAAGCCCGGAGCTTCAGGCCCGAGCCCGGCCCGGACCCGCCGTGAGAGCTACTTTACCCGGCCCGGCCCGGCCCACGGTCCGGGCCGGGCCCGAGCCCGTGCAGTGCTCTAATAGCTAGTATATCAATATATGCAGTTATAGTACGATGGCGGGAAATAATAGAATGTCGTTAATTATTAGAAGCGATAAATGTAGTTAATTTGTAATCAATTATAATTATTCGTTTAATATAGATGCCATTTATCACTGACATGTGCCACAAGAAACATTTACGAGAGATCACGATTTAAAGGAGTACTGCGTTGAAAACAGCGCAAAAACTAGACGAAGGCTAAGGAAAAAAATTCGGCAGATCTCACGCGTTGTGGGAATCGGTTTCGTGCGAAGCAGTCATCGAGTACCTCTATGCTGTATTTTATGGCTTTGAGCCAAGCGTTACGAGGTGGATCGACGTGCTTTTGTAAGTGTAGTAGCTGTGTCCACATCGTGGGCTTAACAGGCACGTCGACAATACTGGCGTTTAAAGGGTAACTTATGGTGCGACGTAACGTCAGCCCTCATGTTAGAGTACATACGTCAGTATTATACAAACTAAGTTCACTTTATGGTGCAATCATGTGAATATCATACGTAACTTTCGTTAATGTAGGGGTCGAGCAATGCTTCAACTTCAATGTAGTTGCTGAATCATAAGAATACAAATGCAATGCTTACTAGACTGCTATAAAAGCGGAGCCATCACTGCAACCACAGACGTTAATCTGATATGACGTCTGTATCGCAGGAGTACATGTGTAGTGTTTATTGCTTTCTTGTAAAATTAGATAGCCAGCACCACAACCACTACTGACGTTGCACCAACATTACGCCTGCATAGGCTGTTTTTCCAAACCAGTTTATAGACCTGGCGCGGCTCTGTTGTAGAATAGCTGATTGCCGCGAAGAATGCTTGGGTTCGATTCCTGCTGGGATCCTAATTCTTATTCTTTCCAATCGTCGGGTCAACGCTGCCGATGTCGGTTTCTCTTAACGCTGTTGCATTTAAATTACCAATGTCTGTTCTCGCCGTTCCTGGGTAGATATAAACTCTCTATCCCCTGTGGCGCATACCCGTACACCGCGGCCCGTGGTACACGGGTATGTTCCACACGTTCTGGAGGATAGTGTTTGACGACGTACGCGACAGGATTTTCACATTATTCGTGCCATCACCCGACAGTCATATTTGTCAAATCCTCTTACCCTCCCATGCCAAATATGGTCTACACCAAGTTAGGGAGGCGATCAAGAGAGCACCGAGACGTAGGCGACTAGATAGATAGATAGATAGATAGATAGATAGATAGATAGATAGATAGATAGAAATGTTCAAAGTGTGAAATGTTCGCAAAAAAAATGTTTCGCATTTAAAACAACGCAAGCGCTGGTACATTGATGAGTTATGCAAAACACTGGGTGCGAAAGAGCCTGATGCAAGAGAAACAAATTGCAGAAGGCTGTGTTGAAGGACCAGTTGCTGCATGTTACTGCGTTGAAAACTGCGTGAAAACGGCCCGAATGCTAAGAAAACACAAGAACAGCGCTTGTGTTGTTTGTTACCCTTCGTCCCGTTTACGCGCTGTTTTCAACGCAGTAACAGGTACACCAACTGGCCCTTCAAGAGACCCTTTTGCAATTTAAAGGAATAATTAATTGAATTGATAGTTACAGGCAAATAATAATTAAGTGTAGAGATGTAGTAAAAATTAATTGAGGGATATGATTGCAAAGCATAAGATGATAGGCTAAAGAGAGAGGGTGAATGCCCCCCCCCCCCCCCCCATTGTTAGATTCTTGCTAATAAACCTTTTTCAAGTAATCCCAGAACGCCCCGCGGGAGTGTGAAGCACTATAGGAAAAATGTGTACATCGAGCGAGCCAGCCGTTCGGTAGCCCGCGGCTCGTTGGCGCCGTGGGAGCACGAAATGAAAAGAACACGTTGAATATTCTTACATCATAAAACAATTCACATATCCGAACGCATCTGCATGTATCTCTACGCATGAAATGTGAAAGGAATTACGCAGTCATTGTAGGTATTGCCGAGCGTATGTACGTATATCGGACGTAGCATTTAAACGGCACGTGTGTTACCGCGTGCCGATGCCGTCAAGACGTTCTGTCATCAATATGAGCCGAACACCGAATTAATGTTTAGTGTACGAATACTTGTAATGCACTAATGTAAATGGGACGTACTGAATCGCCATAGACACATTTCCGTTTCAGCATTTGGTGTAGTGAACACTTTTGCGCTTGCTCGCTGCGTTTAGCCGCTATGGCCTATTTAAAAGGTAATTTCAGCGTTGCAGGTCATCTTGCTCACGACTATACATATCTGCGGCATACATTCACCTTCTAGCCATCACGCGAAAGCACAACGAGCGTTTCTAAAATGTAACAACTGCAGTGAGTATCAACGAAGTGTCGTAAAAGCTTATCATTTGATGCATATATGGTGCGAGCGACGCGCACCGGGTCTGTCTATACTTTATTTCAGTATACTTTGTACTTGAATGTATACTTTTTTTTTTAGTAAACGCCAACTATACTCTCTCGAGTACTCTTTGAATATCACAACCTCACCTTCAGCTCGTCGACAGAGTCGACGGTTGTTGAATCCAAATGGATCCGCGAATTGCATAGACCGCTCCTGAACTTCATCTAGGAAGGCGAATTGTATTGTTTTATTTAATTTATGCTGTAGGGGCAGGGTACACGGCCCGGCTCGCACGTGACTTACTTCATCCCATGTTTCTATTAGTCATCTCTAGAACGGACGAAGCCTCAAAGCGGTGAAGAGCAAAACTGTGTACTGGCAAAAACCAGATGTATGCACTTAGGGACAAGGAAGACAAAGGCACTAACACTATGGGTAGGATAGCTTAAACAGCTGAGGAGTTTTACGTAGGTCTGTACAGTAGCCGGGGCAACCAGGAAGATAATGTAAGAAGTAGTAGTAGCCCAGAGGAATCGGACATCCCAGCGGTAACGATAGGGAAAATAAAGAAAGCCTTGGAGGGAAAAAGTGGCGAAGGCCTTGGTGAGGATCACGTAACATCAGATCTGTTGAATGAGTGGACAGACTGTGTTATAAAAACTGGCCACCCTGTATACGAAATGTCTCTTAACGGTAAGGGTACCAGCATCTTGGAAGTATACTAAGATCATCTTAATCCATAAGAAAGGGGACGTCAAGGACTTGAAAAATTGCAGACCGATCAGCTTACTGTCCGTTGTCTACAAGCTGCTTACAAAGATAGTAGCTAATACAATTAGGACAACATTAGAATTCAGTCAACCAAAGTACCAAGCAGGATTCCGTACAGGCTACTCGACAATAGACCATACTGACACTGTCAATGAGGCGATAGAGGAATGCGCGGAATGTAACCAAACCCTATATCTAGCCTTCATAGACTACGAGAAGGCATTTGATTCGGTCGAGCATAAGCAGTTACGCAGGCGCTACGGAATCAGGGCGTCGATGAACCATATTTAAAAATACTGGAATAAATCTTAGGTTTAGGTGCACCTTAAAGAACCTCAGGTGGTCAATAATTCCGGAGCCCTCCACGACGGCGTCCCTCATAATCATATCGCGGTTTTGGCAAGCTAAACCCCAACAAGTATTATTATTATTATTATTATTATTATTATTATTATTATTATTATTATTATTATTATTATTATTATTATTATTATTATTATTATTATTAACACATGGTACTGGCAGAGTGTTGGTTTATGTAAATTGAATTACCCAAAATGAAAGCTCGAAGCCTTTATATTCAACCTGGTTGAATGTTTTCTCCGTAGTGCATTGGTTTAAACCGCACTCGTATTAGGCGTCAAGTCGTGTTTTGGATTTCTCATCTTGCAATATGACCGAAAAAAAAATACAAAGACCAGAAGAAGCCATTTCTTGACTTGTACCCCGCGAAACTACACACTGCGGTGTAGCTTTTAGCATGCGACAACAGCGCGAGAAGCCGGCCTAGCGAGCAAAGCAAGCAAAACTAGAGGAATATCATAACCTTCTCCCTTTATATATGTTTTTTTATCCTGCGACGAGAGCATCTGTAATTCCGAAGTATCCACGTGCGCATTCACGTGGCTACTTGCGGATTAATAAAATAAGCAGATGATAGAACATGCATAACATTAATTTAGGCAAAACTCGGTATGTGACACTATCGCGTTAATGATGAAGCGTGTGTACGGGGTTGTTTTTCACGTATTATTTCTGTTGTCCCCTAGCGGCCTATGTAAATAATAATAATTTAAAGGATTTTAGGTGCCATAACCACATTGTCATTATGAGGCAAGCCGCAGTGGGGAATTCTGTAATAGGTTTAAACACCTGGGTTTCTTGAACGTGCACCTACATCAAAGCAAGCGGGTGTCCTACATCAAAGCAATACGGCCGACATTGCAGGCAATCGAACACGCTACCTCGCGCTTAACAGCGCCACACTTTATCTGCCAATCGCTCCCACGGCGCATTGACATTATGTCGGTGGCGCTGTAATAAAATTTATTTAGCTGACGCTAAGGAGACCACAGTAGCCTATGCTCTGGAGGGACATTAATTAATTAAACAACTTTAACGTCCTTAGTCAATTGCATTGGTCGTCCGACCCTCACCCTGAAGCATTTTCAACCTCGCCCGTTGTTGCACAGCCTCCGGGTATCGGCGCACTCGAGTTTTGGTACCAATGGTGTTCGCGCCGCAAGCCGGATTTTTAAAATCACGAGCCATACAACGCTCTCGCCTTAATGAATGATAGTTACTTAGTACCATCTGACGGTGCGAAGTGTTTATTGACATTATTGCATGATTGAGACGATGACAATGAGGAATGCGAGGAAACCGAAGAATTTCATCATCTAAGATTTCTGACCAATTCGCGGTCAGTAGATTAGCAGGTGAACATCGTGTCTACTAAGTATGAAAATAATAAAAGGTAGTCCGTGCATCTCAGAGGGGGCCACACTTTCTGCGAGATGTGAGTCGCGCACTACAGCACACTGCTTTCAGCGTCATTGATTACAGCACGTGACTTCAGTTAACCTCCCATTTCGAGACGCTCAATGCGGTCACCCTAAAGGCACCGCGAAGAAAAACAGAAAGAAGGTGGGGCTCGCCATGTAAGCAAAACAGGGCACATCGCCTACGATACGAAAGTGAAGGCAGGGAAAGAACTCCGCTTGCAGAGTTTTTTCCCTGCATCGCCTTGGCGAAGGTATAGGCGATGCGCAAAGCGCCGACGACGCCATCTGCCGCCACGGCTCGGAAGCGCTGACGGGTCCCGGCGAGCAGTGTTCCCGCGAGCGTCTACGCGAGTGCACGGATGGATGTGTTTTTCATCGTAATTTAACGACTCTGGCGGGCCTCAGCGATGTTGAAAAATAACTGCTGCGTTGTCGGCTGCTAAAACACACAGAAAAAATCGCCAGGAACGCACATCTACAGGTTTCCGGTGCTATTTCATGAGCGAAAGCGACGGCGGCGGTGGATTGCGGCTGTACGACGTAGAAGCTAAGCAATCGCGCTTTGTTTACGGCAGCGTTAGAACGATTACCGTGTTTTTATTTCTCCATTTATGTCGCTACGTCTTCAGCGAACGCTACTACGTTTACACTTGGTCGCCTCGCCTGCATTGTAGACACTACGATTCACATGAGGTTGTTATTACTCATAAGACGCGATACCTTGGCTCTCTTGAAAAACGAATGGCGCGAAGCGCAATACGCGAGAATGTAGGGCAGGTGACAGCTCCTTTACAAAAGCGCCGTGGAATCACACGTGTGCTGTGCGAAATCGGCTGCATTCTACCTATTGACGGCACTGGAATGCGATCATCGGTGCAGAATGTTCGCTGTGCGTTTCTGCACCGATGATGACAAGCTTATCGTTTATTTTTTCACAAGTTTATCGTGCTGGTTTCAAAGTTCTACCAACGCTGACCCTTCACGTGGCCGACCCTGTGAAATCTATACGCCGGTGCGACAGCGCTCCCTCAAAATCTACTATATAAACACACAGCACGTAAACGAAGCTACTGTGTCGAGAAAAAACGTTGGTTCACGCGTCAACGCATGCAGGCGTTAGTGATCGGGACGTTATAAAGAAAGCGGTGTACTTACGATGAGCTCCACTTCGTAGGGAAGCTTGTTGACGCTAGTCTGTGACAAACACTTGGCGCGTATGGGGACATTGTCGTCCCACACAACTGTGACATCGGACACATGTCCACTATTATAAAGTGCGGCTCCTTTGCGCACACTGTTGCCGCAACAGTAAATATCTGGGACGCGCACAAGCGGCAAATCGCACGCGCGCAAATGAGGCGTCTGCTACGCGACCCGCCAGCGGTTCCAACGGCCGCCGCTACGCGGCTTTCAGTGGCGCCCCTATAGGCGCTGAGCATCGCGGATCAGACCAGCGTTAATAATAACATCTGGGGTTTAACGTCCCAAAACCCCGATATGATTATGAGAGACGCCGTAGTGAAGGGCTCCGGAAATTTCGACCATCTGGTGTTCTTTAACGTGCACTGATACCGCAAAATACACGGGCCTCTAGCATTTCGCCTCCATCGAAATGCGACGGCCGCGGCCGGGATCGAACCCGCGACCTTCAGGTTAGCGGCCGAGCACCATAATCACTGCTCCACCGCGGCGGACAAGGCCTGCGTTGAAAACAACGTTTACCTTCTTGCTGCACGGTAACAGGGCAGTTCAATGCCTTCCTACTCTTGCAATAGTGAACAGCGAAGTTATTGACAAAAAAAAAGACATTCATGAAAGTTTGCTCAGCTTGCTCCAAACATCGCCTGGTGAGGTGCTACGTTGTCTTACGGTAAACAAACACACGACACAGAGAATAAAAATAAAACGGCTTTTCGAGACCTTTCCACGTCCCTTGCTGAAATAAATGAAATATTTCAGCTCGTAATCAATGTATTAAACGGGTCCTGACGAGGGGCCTTTTAGCGAACTTTACCATGTAAAAATAGAAACGCGCAATTTTGTCCCGAATAAAGCTGCCCGCAAGAGCCGGGTTTCAAGCCGCGACCTCCTACATTTCTGCAGACTAGCTTAGGCAGTCAAACAAGAAGGCGGGTTTCTCGATACTTTATATGAGTCTAATCTGTATCATTACTCTTTCACCAACACTTACCAGAGAGGGAAACGCAGCCTGTGTAGCATGTCATGCGTAAGTCAATGCACTTTCCGACGTATAGGTATGTTATTTAGAAACAAAAAGGGCGCAGTTAAAACTAAAGCGACTTTGTTAAAACCATTCTTTTTAAGATCATCGAACAATATTCTGCATGCAAAGGTACTCATTCTTCCTTTACTTCTGCTGCTTATTCAGCTTTCAAGAAAAAAGTCTGTGGTAGCGAACACGGCCAGGTGTCTTCACATAATAGCGCAAAATATTGATTTTATAAATTGAGGCCAACAAAAATTAGGGACGTCAAGACACTGTACATTCGGAAACCCGCAATCGTCATCACCCCCTCCCAAGCTTGCATTATTTTCTGGAAGTTGGTTTTTTCACATTACAAAAACAGCAGCGCTAAAGGACGCGTTCTTGCTTTCTTTTAAGAAACCCGTCGGAGCCAACAACAATATCATCGGACGAAATATATTGAAGAGGCAGGGGATGAGAAGAAGGGCAGCACGCTCTTTCGAGAGTTCGTAGTTATCAAGCACAGCCAAGCGACTTGTATGTGTGCACCCTTTCAGTGCAACAGGACTGCTGACTCACAGTCGGGCAGCCCAACCGGCCGCTCGTCGCATGCGTTGCGGTTATCTGTCGGCGACTGAGGTTCGCGCTTGCTGGTTGTAGCGGATATCGTCGTCGTGCTTTTTTTTATGTATTGTGGTTTTCTCAATCCGCGCGATTACGGCAAGCGTCATCGCGCGAATTTTGAACGTTGAAGGTCCGTACGCCACGTGGTGTGAAAAACGGTGAACTCGAAGCGATGTCCCGAATTCCTGGGTATGATAGATCGATAAATTGTGCTCTGAGAACTCTAATGTCCTTAATTTCGCCATCATAGGTTTATTAATAGAGAAGAAAATTAAGTTCAAAGTTCCATTTTTAAATTTCGTGCCGAAATATCGCCGTGCGATGTCATGGATTTCAAAGCGTACTTATCGTATTTTGGCGCCATTCGCTCAACAAAATTACCCCAAACTTGGTATGTTAAGTCTATGGCCCCCTCAGAGGACAATGTACATCATCTTTACCGATTAGGAACTACGTAGTCTCTAGTAGGCGCCGTCAAAACGTGTGACGTCTCGGCGAATGGTGCGGAAACTTCAAGGTGGCGTCGCCACCCACATTTTGTTTTTGCGCGTTTTCTTGCTTACTAAGCGTCTTCTCGCAGCAAGCGTGGTGTTTTTGGCATCGTGAAAGAGTACTTTACTAAAATAAGACAAATCGTTTTGCTCTTTTGTGTCCCTTTAAGGCCCAACTCCTGCGATTTTCCGTGGTAATTGGATCACAACGAAATTTGGTGGGTACGTTCCCCCGCACACATCGGTCATTTATGCAACGTAACAGGCCTGAAATAGGGGACCTATTTACAACTGAATTGGGTTCATTACCTAGAACCGCCCACTTAACTTCCCACAATTATTGGCTAGAATGTGTGTGACGTATACGCATGCACGCTGCACGACAGCGAAGGCAGCGAAGGAGTGCGATGTTCGTGAGCTGGTGCTCGGCACTAAACCACGAAGCAAGTGTTCGGCGTGTGCTAGTGTCCGAAATCAACGTACAGATGTCGCCTGGATTAGATCACTCACTCAACGAGAGGCCACCTGACTTGCCCAACTCGCCTCAGTGAGGAGAGACGTAACGGCGCCTCTGTGCAGAAAGAAAAAAGGGAGTGGCGGAAGGGGACAAAGACGAGGACCTTGTTTGTGACTCGGTGGCCTCGCTCCATCCAGTGTTTTTAGCGCCAGCCTTCTAAATGAACACCTACCGCCTTTCAGCAATATCATAAGCATGCGCACTTCAAAGCATTCCCAGCTGTAGAGCGAAGAAATATGACTGGGCCTAAAGGAAGGACGACAACACAAGACAGTGACCCATGACTGGCACCTCACTGCATGTACAGTACGGTCCACTGTTAAAGGGAACACTCCAATGGGCACCTTTCATTTTGCTAGACCTTTGACAGCAAGTGGACAGGGACACATTGTTCATGCACTGCACGAGTCTGTCAAAAAGAGGCAGAACTGTAAACGATCAGTAGTGTTGTGCAAATTTAAGCCACTGTGTTTTTGCAAGAGAGGGAAATCCAAACATGCCCTGCACGCAAGTGTTCCCTTTAACAGTGGACCCGTCTGTACATGAAATACAGGGTCTGTCCTGGAAGTAATGTGAGTAAGGCCATTAAAAAATCAGTTATCGAATTTGTCGTTGCAAGTGTTTAAAAATCTTGAAAATAGCCTCCTTTTGCGCCCATACATCGGCTCCAGCGAGACTTCCAGCTCTCGAATGCGTTGCGGTAATCCTCCTCCGGAATGTCCTTTAATGCTGCGGTGCAAGCTGCTTTGATCCCGTCCACTGTCCCGAAATGGTTGCCTTTCAGGGGTGTTTTGAGGCGTGGAAAAAGAAGGAAGTCGGGGGAGCTATAGCACAGCGGTATTTTTTGTATATATTTTTTCTTCGCCTGGTTACGAGGTTTATGCATTGTTTGTTGTTTTGGTTGTCACTATTAATGTCTTGTTTGATTTATTATGCACTGTACTTCTATGTGTACCTTTTGACCCACTCCCTGTAATGGCCTGTGAAAGGCTGACAGTATTTGACAAATAAATAAATAATAAATAAACGGGTGCTGGGGATCATTGGCACTCCTGCTTTAACCAGGTAGTCGGTGACGATGAAGGCACTCTGGGCCGGCGCATATCGTGGTGCAACTTCCAGTTGTCTGCGATGTGCGGCCGGATGCGTTGAACACTGCGTTTCAGTCTTTTAAGGACTTCCGCATAAAATTTGGAGTTAATAGTGGTTCTAGATTTTACAAACTCGTGATGAACCAGTTCGTAGATGTCAAAAAAAAAAAAAAAACGATGAACATGATCTTCATCTTTGATTTGTTGATCCTGGCTTTCCTCTGGCGAGGGGACGAGGGCGTGTGCCACTCCGATGATTGCCTTTTGGTCTCCGTGTCACATTAAAATACCCAAGTCTCGTCACCTGCAATGATAATAATAATAATATCTGGGTTTTCGCGTCCCAAAACCACGATATGATTATGAGAGACGCCGTAGTGGAGGGCTCCGGAAATTTCTACCACCTGGGCTTCTTTAACGTGCACGTAAATCTAAGTACACGGGCCTCAAACGTTTTCGCCTCCATCGAAAATGCAGCCGCCACGGCCGGAATTCGATCCCGCGACCTTCGGGTCAGCAGTCGAGCGCCATAACCACTAGACCACGATGGCGGAGCACCTGCAATGACGTTGTCCAAAAGCTTTCGATCACATTTGCACATGTCGAGGTTTTCTTGGCACGTTTCAACGTAGCATGACTTTTGGTCGTCAGTGAGCACTTTTGGAACTATTTTTGCGAACACCTTCCACATGCCGATATCCTTTGTAACGATTTCATGAACTTGAGTTTTAGGAATGTTTAACATGGCGGCCATTAAAGGAACACTTAATCTTCGGTCTGAGTTCAACAGTTTCCTCACTCGCGTCACATTGTCCTCCGTGGTTGTCGGGGGACGGCCGTCCGGCACGGTCCTCATCGTCGACCTCTTTCCAGCCTTCCAAAAAGGCCTCGTACCTCCGAAACACTTGCCGATCTGACAAAGCATGTTCTTTGTAAGCCGTCTTGATCATAGTAAAGGTTTCGCAGCGGTCTTGCGAAGTTTCACGCGAAACTTGATCGTAAAACTCGATCGCATTTCTTTGTTGTAACGAGCGCTGCACTTTCACTTGCAAAAGTTCAAAAAAAAAAAAAACAACTCTCACGGACAGGCCCGTCCTACACTCTCCGATGCTCGGAGCACACTGAGCGGCAGAGGGCTGCTTATGTGTATTCCCCCACTACCAGTTTCAACCCGGTTGGACCGCTCCGACGTACAGTCGCGTCATAATAAATTCACTGACATTACTTCCAGGACAGACCCTGTATAAATGTAAAAACTCACGCATTCTCAAGTCAACAAGATTGAAAACACAGAACTAATGTAAGAAAGAAGGAATAAAGAGAGAACGCACTGCCTATTGGCTTACAAACTTACAAGTTAGGGTTTCGTTAGCATATACGGTGTGCTAATGCAAACATATGTGATAAAAATAAGCTGAAAATCGTTTACAAAAAAAAAAAAGGCGCGGCGCGTGAAATACAGTTCGTTTTACAGGTCATTTAACGATACGGCGGGACATGGCTCCGGGGTTTGAAATTTCTGATATTTTATTTTCCGGCTTCGCGGCTCCTTCGCAAGCTCTGCGCTGGTTTCGTACGCAGCTCAGCAGACACTCCATGGCTTCTCAGTCAACGACGTCGGCTGCACTGCTGACACTCGCGCACGAGCGCCACCGTGCGCTGTTTACCTCGTGCGGACAACATGTAGTCTACAACGTCCCGCACTTAATATTTTGCTAGCTACAGTGAATATGGCTATACTTATTTCTAAGGCTCCCATAAACTACCATTGTGTGAACTCTGCGGGTGCAGCGATACAATCACACACCTTCTCTGCGAGTGTACCAGCTTTAAATACGTAAGAGCAGCCCCCTCAGCCGCACTAGGCCAGCTGGACAACTGCCTTCTGAGAAAAAAACAAAACTCTAGCACACTTGCCTATCCGGACTTCAACACGAGCGGCTATGAGGGCGTTTCTGCGGTTTCTTAGGGAAACCGAACTGAACGACAGGTTATCAGAGTTCACTGATTATCTTGGTATGAACTTGGTATCTTGGTATGAACTATGGTATGAACTTGTGGTATCGTTACAGACTCTTTTCTCCTGTTTCATTCTTTCACACCCCTTTTCCCCTTCCCAAGAACAGGGTATCCGAGCAGAGATTTCCTCTGGTTAACCTGCCTGTTTTTCTTTTACCTCTATCTCTCGCTCTTTCCACGTGAACTCCAACGTACCACGAGAAGCGCGTGTCCGTCACACTGACGCTACCCTTAAGGCGGCTGCTGATAAGTTGCCACCGTGATGAACGCGTAGCCAGGATGGAATTCCGACCTGGCTTCCTGACTGGGGTCTCTCCAGGAGAAAGCGGTCACTGCTCCTTCGTCTGCGCATCGGCTGCTCCTGGCCTGCAACCCGGCGTCATGTACTTCGTAGAACCTCGTCACCTGCATGAACTGCGCGCGGGGCAGACGAAACGCTCGAGCACCTCATGTGCATGTGCCCCGCGCTACGACCTCAACCAACCGCCATGACTGCCGCACTCCGTCGCCAGGGTCTAACCGCGGCTACACAGAGGGACCTCCTGTTCCCCACTTACAGCCACACGCAGGTCCTCCAGGCGGTTCTGTACTTCCTTGGGGGCACTAGGTGGACAACCTACTGCAGAAGTCGCCCGCCGCGTCCTCGGCCATGAACGCCACTCCTCTCCTTATCTTCTCTTCTTCTCTTCTGTTCTTATCTTCACTGCCCTCTCCCCATTCCCATGCAGACGCTTAGCCGTGCTCCAATCTAGGGCTGCAGAAATAGCGTCTTTTACTCTCCTAAACTTATCCTTCTCCTTCTCTTTTTCCTCACACTGACGTCGTATCAACCCTAAATGTCTTGTAGAGTGGCCTGCCTGCAAATCTGGCGTGGTTCGCAGCGCTGCAAGAGCTCTGCGTTCGGTGGAAAGGCGAAGGTATTGCACTACATCGCGGAGTCATTAGCGGGCAAATATACGCGTTATCTGTCGCATTAGTACTAGTAGCGCATTTGTCATCTAAGGCGCATTCGAAAGAACATGCACGACTCCGTCAGCCTTGAGAACTGCACCCTGCAGGTACACCGTTATGGGACTGACTCCGACATCAACTACGCGAATAGTTTCTTGAGTCAGAAATTATGACGAATGGCTGAGACATGTGAAAAAGTTACTTCTTTTTATTACAAAGCGCTTAAGACTGTACTGAAAGAAAGTCAAGGTGAAAAGGTTATTCTTTGTACGTTTTCTAGCGAGTCTTTCTTTAAGAGTAATTAAATGTAGACTTATTGCATGCAATCAGCTCATGAAACGTGGCACGTCGAAGATACAGAACGTAAAAGCGCCGTCAGAGAAGCAATCGTGCGCAGCGATACTCTTCAGAGTGAAATGAAATGAACGCATATTACGCATGCGAAAAGTAAGATTTACCCGAAGCGTAACTGCTCGTTTCGTCCACAGAGGCAAGAAAGACATGCTCGTTTCCAACCATCAAGAAAGTCTCCCCCGCCTGTGAAATACACACGGACCATACTCTACTGTATACAAATGCACTTCTAGAAACCTATTAGAGCTCGTAGTATAAAAATAATGAAATGCTAGGGTTTTAAGCGCCAGAACCCTGATATGATTAAGACTCATGTCGTAGTGGGAGACTTAGGATCAATGTTGACCACCTCGGGTTCTTTAACGCGTTTTCAACCTAAGCACACCAGTGTTTTTTTTTTTTTTGTATTTCACCTGAATATAAATGCAGCCGTTGTGGCTGGTATCCGGCGTTTCGAATGCATTTTTGAGGCGATATGCTGAACAAATATCGGGGTTGAGCCGAGTGGTCGAGACGCTCTCATTCGGATCGTCGGTACGCGGGTTCGAATCTCGCCTCACGAAGAATTTTTTTTCTCCATTCTCAGTTTCTCTATCTTTCTTTCTCTCTTTTTCTCTCTCTCTCTCTTTCTCTTTAATTGTTCTCTCGCCCATCAGACTTATTGCATCCTGCGCCGGAGAAATCGGCGCTCGTGTTCTGGGAGCGACGCGGAAGATGAAGAAGAGGACCAACAGAGCGCGTGCCGGTTCATGATGATGATAATTTATGTTCGCCCTGCACGGATTAACGGTCGGCTCAAACAGGCCCACTGTCGATAAGCATTTGGGTGCAATATGCGGATTTCCGGAAAGGAGTCTTTTCGTGTGCCCAGAAAATCGCCATGCAGCCATGCCTGACGAAGTATTCGCTGCCTTTCGGACCTCGCAAGGAAACATTACGGCAATTTTTTAGCTTGAGAATGATTACACATATTTGATGCATAAAAGAGATCGTGATTAGCAAATAGTTTATCATGCCTATTGCAGAAATTATGGTGCCTAAAACAAACATTTTAGTACCTGCTTTAGTAGCCTGAAATTCACGTTTTAAGGCATAAGAATTCGCCGTTCACTTATTTTCCGCTGCTCACGACCGGCCAAGCTACAGAGATGACGTAGACATGTGAAGTTTACACCATACGCGCACGAAGCGTGAAAAAGAAGAAAAAAAAAATGTTTAATTGTTTACACTACTTCCACTCCAATGGCCGTTAACATATTTTTGAATGAGGTTCGATTAGTACCGGTAGCGCTTATGTGGCTATTTGGGGTGTCAGATTGAAGTCTATAGAAGGCCACAGAAGCCATCAAGATTATCCTAATACGGGTGTGACGTACGGCAAATCACTAAAAGCCAGTGTTGCTTGCTTCCTGACGACTACTGGTTGTTTTAGAGAGTAACCGGAACGTTCAGTTTCACTTAGTTCTGCAGAATAATCAACCGATGAAAGTGTAATCTTATCGTACCTCAGATAGATTGTGCTACAAGGGACTCTAAGTTGTTAAGCAACTACGCGTGTGCTCGTTTTTGTTCAATTAGTATTCTGCCCTAGTGAGTGAGTGAGTGAGTGAGTGAGTGAGTGAGTGAGTGAGTGAGTGAGTGAGTGAGTGAGTGAGTGAGTGAGTGAGTGAGTGAGTGAGTGAGTGAGTGAGTGAGTGAGGGCAGCCGCCAAATAATGTCACAACGAACTACGCAGTCGCTGAACCTCGGAGTGAATATATAAGCACCACCAAAACGGCGCCGTTATAAAAAAAAAGCCTCCAGTCTGAGCTTTTGGGCTATGCGAACAGCAAAGAGGTTGCGAAGCGCTGGTCTTTGGCTTCTCTCTCTCTCTCGTTTATTCAGCCTCTCTTTCATTTCGCGTTATTTAACCCTGATGTTTTCATTCTTCTCGGAGCGAGAGCGATTGAAGCGGCCGTGACTCGCGTCGTCGGGGCGATTTGGCGCACTTGGCGCTGACGCGCGCGGCCGGTCGCTTGTCTTTGTTCGTTTCCGCGATACCGGATTAATGAGCTGCTGGCGCTTCACGCGCAGCCACGGGAAAAGAAGAGGGCGTCCGAGAATATATCGTCCCTAGGGTAGATAACGCCGCCAACGCCAACCGAGGCGGTGGGCGCAGACAGAAAGAAATATACATTGAAGGGGAGGAACAACACCGCGAAGAGCACGAAGAGGAGCCTCGGCGAAAATTGTTTCCCGGCGAAATTATGCGAAGCGAGTCGTTAACGTTAATGGGCACCGCTTGGGGAGCCGAGCGCCTTCGGTGAACGAGAGCTTCGATGCGCCGCCGGTCTGCGCCGCACGAAGGAACGCTCCTTAATGGGTCGCTTTGGCTGCGGCACGCGGGAGGCGACGAGTGGCCGCAACGCGTGCGCTTATACCACGGCCTCCTCTTCCGCTTGTTACCTGCAGAAACTTCTTCCCGCTTTGTCTCGGCACGTCGCGTGCTTTCTCTGCGTGGCACGAGTCGGCGATTTGGGAGCAGATTGCGGCCACGTAGCGGTAGCTGCGACACGACCGTTTTGCGGGCGGAAACGAGTGTTCGCACTCGAAACAAAGCGCAGCTGTACAGCGTTAGCAATGAAAACGATCGTGTACTTGGCACAGTATGGGGAGGACACTTGCCTAGGGCCAGAATATATAAAAAGAAGGATTATATTATGTCGATTAGATTTATTCTTTTACGTTTGCGCTTTGTCGCGGGCGCCAAGTGGTCCCCCAACCAATGCACTCCCTTGAGTGAAATAGCAAACGTAGAGACTAGTGATTGCGCAGTAAGGCTGATTTTCGCCTCGGCTTAATGTACTTGAAGTTCAGGAGCCTAGTCCTATAATTTGGCATTACGAGGTTGCCTAATTACAGGTTTTATTATCATTCCTAATTTATGTATGTATGTATCAGATTGGGGAGAAGGATGGAAATGACATACATTACCAGAAATGAAAAGACGCAAGTTGCGATATCATCTGCTCTTCCTTGTTTCCGTTTTGCGCCAGCGGCGGGGCACCTTCGTCCAACGCTCGTAGGCTGTCCTCCGCGTGCTCAGTCCGCCATACTAGCGGCTGCTGGTCCCTAAATTTCGTTTTGGCTGAACAGAACAGCCTCCCAGTGTTCGAGAGAGTATCACAGATATTTTTACTGGTACTAAATTTATCGATGTGCTACGCGCGGCCTCGCAACATTCTTTTTTTTTTTAAGGGAAAAGCCTTAGATTCCTCATCACACGCCGCCGGCGTCGGCGGTGGCGCAACACGAGAGATGCAAAAGGATCATCATCACGCGATAACGTCACCATATTACGTCACCATGACGTCATCAGATGACATGGTCGCTTGGTCAAAGGTGGGCCGATCCCGGAGGATGCGCAAAACCAGGTGAGGTGCAGACAGACAGCTTGCAATGCCTACGTTCCAGGAGTTGTTAGGGGCATTGTTAGGGGCAGAAAGCTACTCGAGGGGGACGGTGGGGGGGGTGTGGGGGTTAATACATCGACCGAGAAGAAAAAGGCTTTCGCCTTCGATTCATCTTAGGCGAATGCATAAGGGACCCTGTGAGGTTTTCTAACAGCCGAGCTGTTTAATCTTGCGGTTATGCCGGCCGTCGTTTCAGAAAACCCGGCGGGTGTGCACGACAGAGAGTGGGTATGTGCCAAGCAGCTCCTTGCATAGCATAGCCACGCATAGTATAGTTTAGCAAGGGATGTGAGGGTGAGGAGGAAGTAAAGGAGGACGAGAGAGGGTAAAACATGGCATAGCCTAGCATAGTATCGTTTAGCAAAGAGCATTGCATAGTCATGCATAGTCATGCACACTATAGTGTAGCAAGGGGGTGGGAAAGGGAAGTGGGGGTGAGGGGTGATATAAGGGTTAGAAGGAGAGAAAGGAAGAGAGAGGGCAATATAGACAGAGATAAAGAAAGATGAAAGAAAGAACCCAATATGCGTTTGCCAGGTGGTGGCGCTTGTTTGCGAGCTCCGCTGTTTGCTCAGATTTCACAGGCGTGGAACCGGCTTTAATTTTTTTTTTTGTTATCTGTATATGCGTTACATTGCTATATTTGTGGAGTTAGCTCACTGCCTGTTAGCAAGATTATAATCTTCTGTTCTTTCCTTCGTATCGCTGTGACCTACTGAAGTCAAGCGTTTAGTATCTTGCTTAATTTAAGGTAGACGAATATTCTGGAATGCCTTCCATTTGTCACCCAGCGTGTTTAGGTTGATGTTCTTATTGGGGATAACTTCTTGAACTGTGGTGATCTGCGTAAGCTTCGTTCGAAACGGCCTAATAATAATAATAATAATAATAATAATAATAATAATAATAATAATAATAATAATAATAATAATAATGGAACCGATCTCAATTGGTTAATGTAGCTGTATTTTTACCTTTTTCGTGCTGATCATATTTTAACCAAATCACACATCCCCAAAGCCCGCGCCAGTCATATTCTGGCGAGCGCAGTGAACAAGATTCAAGCATTGTTTCGCCAGTGGCCGTGGCGGCACATAGCGGGTTGCCTCGCGTACGGATCAGAAGTGATGAATTTTAAGCTCGCTTAACAGTCAGTCCCTCGGAGCTTGTGACAATGCCGGATCGCTCTGCGCACCATGCTACCGCGGAGCCCCCGAGGGAGGCAAGGCTGGTATTTCGAGCTCTTCGCCAACGAGAGACCTTATACACTGATACAAAGTTATTCTCGACACCGCCGTTCTACCTTTCCGGCGCAGCCCCGCAGATACCGCGCTGGGGCGCCTATTTTTCATTCCCCCGCCGACGGGCATTTATCTTACTTAAGAATCCGAGAGCGGTCGGCCAAAGGAGTAAGGAATTATTAAGCGCATTAAAATAACGGCAGTTATAGACCGTGAGGTTTGCGGTAGAAGTTTAACGGCGTAAATTAAACTTACCAGACGTATATAGCCAACTGTTCTTGAGCTTAGAGTCAACAAACCAACGAAACTGCACTTGAAAGGTTCATTTTTGCAGAAACGCCTTTTTTTTTTCCTTCGAAGACAGAACAGAAAGAAATAAGAACTTTACATTTCACGTCACTTTTCCTAGCTTTACTTTGGTGGCGCGAGGAGGAGGGCTATGACAAACCAATCGTCATGAAAACATACCTCCCTGCCTTTTTCCTTTGCATCAATTTCTCACTCGTCACTGAAAACATAAAGTGACGCAAATAAAGAAGATGCCTGCCGCCTGTATTGTACATGGAGCGTCTGATACAAGCTTATTGGTGTCTTGTAATCCCACGGTCTTATATTTGCCATGCACGCTATTTCTGTGGGCTATTGGAGGTCGAACATTTTTGTTGTTGTTGTTGTTGTTGTTGTTGTTGTTGTTGTTGTTGTTGGTTTAGTTCTTGAACTGAATGGAAGTTCGCTGAAGGGCAAATGCAGACATAGCCTTCACCGCCTTCATCATTCTTCTTCACAAGAATGGAATAAATCATCATTGCCATTTTCAAATGATTCCTTAAAACACTTGTCACGCAGCAAGTCCTGCCCCATTTTTTGTTCATATTCAATTATGATTCTGTTCATCAGCCTATAGTGTGTTACTTATAGTATTTAGACAGTTACGCGAATTTTTTTATTATTTTGCTCTATAAGTTTACCACTCATGATGTCGGGTATTTAATACTTTCCGGATTAATATTGTTATTTCGTCATCTTCATTAATACCTGTTACACCGAGTGTACTCTGGTGTTCTTTAGTAATTCCTGTTGAGGATCGCGATGCAGTCTTTAATTTTGGGACCCTCTCCTGTGGAGTAGACTATACCTGTTCTCTTCATATTGAAAAACTATGAAAAGTTCTTGATACTTGGGAGACCGTAATCCATGTTAAGGCATCAACTTCCTAAAATTCCAGATACTAAAAGAACGTCAAATAAGAAGGCCATAGTGTACGTCTAATGTGCAGCAGAAACTGCATACACGACAGCATCGCTCTACAGAAACTTGCCCGTTCGCTTAGATGCTCTGACCACGGCTGCACGAGGGGCTCAAGTGCATGCCTAGTGACGTTTACAGCTGCCGCTAGTTCTAATCAAATTACGGCTTGCCTCAGCTTCCGCTCTGCGCCGTCCGCGTGGAATGGGGAAAATCTGACGCCATTAGGAGCGTCTCTAGAAAACAGCGCTTTCGCGGCGTTATTGCGGAATACGGCGGCGCGCTCGGCCAGTGGTTCAAACTGTTGCCACGGGCAGACCATGTAAACGCTTCTCTCGTAATTGGCGTTCCTTTGCCTTTTCAGTTTCGCCTAAGTTATGCGAGCTTTTCCCGGAAACGGTGTTGAAACTTTCTACAACGCTGGTCGAGTCACATTTCTTGCGGAAGCGACGCGCAGCGTTTTAAACGGACGCCCACTCAGAACGCAACTTGCAAATTCAATTTCGTGGAAATGCTTGCCACGTGAAAGCGAATCTCGTGTTTGCGGATCTTGTTTCCCATTCTTTCTTTCCTCTTTTTTTTTTCTTTCCTTTTACTTCGAGGCTCAGCTGCCTTTTACGTAAGTACGATGTTCACGCGTTTCTGGAAACGGTGCAAGGAGAGGGGCGAAATATGCGGCTCTAATGCATTTTTGTGTCTGTTGTGGCTTATGTACATGAGCATTCGCAAATGAATCTAGCGCTTGTTGTCGTGTCCCTGAATGACGCAGAAAGAGTACAACAGAGCGTAGATACCAGTGGTAACTTGGTAGCTGACGAAACGTATTTAAAGGGCTTGTAATGTACGTTTCAGTACTGCGCCATCGCATGTTGGTAGTGGCGAAACTCAGGGCAGAGCTGACGGTGTAGTAGTAACACTTGCCACATGTACAAGTATTGTATACTGTATTTTTTTTACATACTCTCACGCACCAAAACACCGGAAAACGCGCGCACGCATTCGCATGAACACAAACGCACGAACGTTCAACCTGCGCGGTTTTAATTATCATAGTAATGGCTGGGGTTTGACTGGCCAAAACCACAATGTGATTACGAGGCACGCCGTAGTGAGGGACTCCGGATTAATTTTGACCAACTGGCGTTCCTTAACTTACAACGAAATGTAAGAACATGGGTGTTCTTTGCATTTCACCTCCATTGAAAAGCGTCCTCCATGGTCGGGAATCGGACCCGCACCCTCGGGCTTAGCAAAGAACCTGTGAGGGTTCTGGATAACACTTCCTGGCAGGTTCGTCGGTTGGCTTTTTGACGCCCCAGTGCGACTCAGGCCACTACAGTGGATGTTTCCGGATAATTCCGCCCACCTGAGGTTCCTTAACGTGCACTCAAATCACACAGTACACGAGGCTCTAGCATTTCGCCTCCGTCGAAATGCGACAGCCTCGGCCGGGATAGAACTCGCATCTTTCGGGTCAGCAGCCGAGCACCTTAACCACTAGGCCACCGTGACTGCAGTTATGAAAGGGACAAGCCCTTGTGTTTTATGGCGATAGCTAATATATGGACACTCCAGGCATATTTTTTGCGCTGATAATTATTGGTTGATAATAAATGAGGTTGATAATTATTCGCAATTTCCCTTTCCGCGTGTGTTGCGGGCGCGCAGCCGCTTTTTAAATTTTTCAGAGCATATTGTTGCTGCGCCGCTTGGCACATGTGTACCAATCGTCTCAACGCACTAATTTTTGTTGGCACGAAAGGAGTGAGCATGGGTCTCGTGGTCCGTGTTCTTCGGGCTTGTGTGCTGAGGAACCGTCATTTGATCCCACAAGAGACCTGAAACTATGCGCGAAAGGAAATGCGTCTGGTATGAAAAAAAAAATAAAAGAAATAATGCTTCGCAGTAATGAAAGAGAAAAAGGTGTTGTAACAAGTTTTTCAAGCGAAGCTTGCACTGACTCACCTGTGTAGCTGGTGGTGTTCCAAAAACCCTCCTCACCCACAGCTGGCGCGCGCGCGTTATAGAAATAGTAAATAGAACACAAAAAATTTTCCTTCCCGCTCTTGGGTTTGAACCCGGGTCCCCCCGGTCCGAAAGCGAGTGCCTTGAACACTAGGCCAGGCGCCCATTTCTTTTTCCTTATTGTGCTTGCCCAATGTGAACTGAAGCATATGAATGCGTTCCACCAACGATGCAAAAAACAACTGGGAAGCAGTATACATTTGCTCTGGGCGCTTCATTGCAATATTTCGTGTTGGCGGACTAAAAGCGATCTGCTGGACAACGCGGCAGGTCGATATCAGGAATTGCACATTTCAGGAAAGCTCCGACTTCGAAAAAGAAAGAAAGAAAGAAAGAAAGAAAGAAAGAAAGAAAGAAAGAAAGAAAGAAAGAAAGAAAGAAAGAAAGAAAGAAAGAAAGAAAGAAAGAAAGAAAGAAAGAAAGAAAGAAAGAAAGAAAGAAAGAAAGAAAGAAAGAAAGAAAAGCAGTGCTTCAGGCGCGCCCACGCCAAGCTTAACTTGCCCCCATTTCCCAGATTGGGGAAGGGCGCCTGAATTTTTTTGCATAGTGCTGGCGCTCCGAACCATACGTTTCTGTGCCTTACAGGAGAAAAGCCAGAGCCTAACAAGCGGGCTGCTGTAAGCGCCTGTTTTTCTCTCTAATTACAACGTATTTATGCATAAAACCATGCCTATTGTCTTGTTTAGACTAACGCAGAAGGACGCAGTGTATGGTGGATTCGTATACTATAGCCACAATAAAAGACTCAGTGAAAAACATAGTAAGTGGTTGTATTCTGATTATTTCATATCGCAACTTGTTTTTCTTTAAGTCACGAAGAAGGTGAGAATAGCACAATGTCCAAAAACTTTGTCGGCAAGAACTGGAAGACTCCGTGAGTGCTTGCAGTGATTAGACGATGTTACTGCACAGTACCACGCCGTATTTCTGCTGTAACTTTTTCTCAGCAAAGCGATAGCAACGCAACGCGACGGTGGCGCGGGAGAGCAGCGTGACGTCACCCGGTTTGCACCAGCGTCCGTACGTGACATAGAAAACCTGTCAATAGGCTTAAGACTCCCCGCAAGTGCAAGTGCACTTGCGACGTTGGGTTGAAATTCATGTAAGGTGTGTGCATCATAATGATGTTGGTGCCTGCTTACGTTAGTCGTCACAAATTTGCCAAATTTAATCATTTGAAGGGGCGGAAAAAGGTGGAAGCTGTTTAAAAGGATACGGCTTCTTTTTCCCGGCACCTTCTGCTTTTCTTTTCTCATTGCACTGGAGTGGCCTACAGCAAAATGCGGACTCTCAAAAGTGTCGTGTGTGACAGCCCTCCTCTCTGCAGTGTTGACAGACGATATCTCGCGACATGATCACTGATCATTGGCGAAAAGTAAAACATTTCTCAAATCTGAGCTCTCAAGCAATCGCAGCAGGGGGCGACGAAGGCGCTGCAACAATGCCAAGGAACAACAAAGTGTAGTCACGCACAAAACGCAGCCGTTTTGTGCATGCTGGCAAAAAGCCTACGGACATTTCCGCGTGCAATCCTGTGCCGTAACAGTATACCGTGACAGCCACGTAGTGTGGTACCTTAAGACCCCCTAATGATGTTAGACCCCCTCTCAGGATATATTAGTCTCTCGGTAACCGAAATTAAAGATAGGTATGAAGACCGGCTCAAAGTTCCCAGTACCATCTTCTTGTAACTTCGTGCATCTTAACAAAACGTGCTAATTCAGCTTCAGCTTCAGCTTAAAGGTTCAGCTTAGCAAGCTTTGAGGCCTTCATTTGGGCCTCGGAATCCAAGAAGTACCACGAAATATTGTGAGATTTGCGACGTCACGCAGGTGTCCCGGCATTGGAGTTTTTACACGCTGCTAACTAAAAACGTCCTTTACTTCATTTTACCTTTATCATTATCAGGGAAATGGAATGCGAACTCGCCCAACAGTCTGTTCTCCTAAGTTATATCATTTTATCGGCTGGCAATAAACCAATCACCACGAAATCACGGAAATGAGTGTTTTCAAGCGACACCTTTGTAAGACTAAACAGATGAAGTGTTTCCCTTTATTGTCCATTTAACATTCCTTTCATTCTCCTCTCTTTCGTCTTTCTCGCTCACTCGTTCAAGTATATCCGCGTTTAAAATTTCCATTTAGATCGGTAGTTTAGGCCATTCTGAAATAGCTTTTCCCGATGCCTTTTCTTGATTTCACACCGAGGCGAGCCGCATTTATTTCCAAAGTCGGATGGATAAGCCGCCCGGTCTGGTGCTCGGTGATACGGGGCTACGCACCGTCATTGCTATAAAACCCTGCCCCCGACACGCTTCCGGCAAGGCTTGTGAGGCATGCCCACTAAGGTTTTCTTTTTCATTTTTATTTTTTATGAATGAGTTGGGACTGCAATTTTCAGTGAGAAATATCTTGATTCACACTATAGTGCTATAAAAGTTGTACGCTCAAATGGCCCTGAATATGTAATGGCGGATTCAACTCTGCAATGTCGTCTCTTATATTGCGAAATCCTGCGAAATGCGGGGCATGAAACGCGCGAGACTCGTAGCGCCCTGCCTCGGTGGGCGCTCATTCGTCGCTGCGCGAGCGAAGGGCCAAGCGCATAAAATTTAAGGACTGGAATCTATCCCAATAATGCAATTATAAATTAGTATTTAATTGATATATGGAAATGAACCATTTGTAACATCTTCAGAAAGGTTGGACACCGTAGTAATAACACATTACGCTCCTGAGGAGGAGGAAAAAAGTGAAGGATGCCAGCGAATGCACTGGCTGGTGGCCCTGTGTTGCGGATAGGAGTAGAGGGAATAAAAAATGATACAGAAAGAGATGTTGTAAAAAATAAAGAAGAAAGCACACAGACTAACCTGATTCCACATGATCTAACTGTAACAGCCTGTCGCGCACGCAAGTCTTTAAAATACTGCAGCAGTACGCCTAAACGCTTAAGTGCTAAACCAAGTCTAGACCAGGCTCACGGGACTCTCTCTTCCGTCAAGGGGCGATCGTCCAGGTTATCTAGCACAGTCGAAAGCGGCGTTTTTGCAACACTGCAAATGGGAGTAGTCACATAAAAGGTGCCTGACTGTCTCTCAAGCAGAGCTTTTCGCCATTCCAATGCGGGAGGAGTATGCATTCGTGGGTGACACGTCGAGCCGCAGGCGGCACAGAAGTGTTTCCTCTGCTCGTGTAAGAAGAAGTTGTAGAGACATGCGTCGAAAATATTCGTTTGAGTAACCCTGTGCAAGTGCGAGTTCGCGAGCGAACGAGCGAACGAAGCATTGCGGCTGCATCTGTTCTCGACGGCAGGGGCGTAGCCAAGGGGGGGTTTGGGGGGGGGGGTTGAAACCCCCCCCCCCGAAATTTTTCACTTTTGCTTGCGTATATAGGCACGCACACATACAAACACACGCACGAACATAAAGTATGGTTGAACCCCCCCCCCCCCCGAAAAAAAAGTTCTGGCTACGCCCCTGCTCGACGGGGTATTTAGATTGAGTAGACAAAGTCGTTCTCTGATCGAGCAGCTTCGTCGGCACTCATGAGGAGAAATACCCCACGTTTGCACGGATGGTTCAGTTTCCTCCGAAAGCTCAAATGGCGCAATGGTAGTCCCTGCGAAATATTTCATTATTAAATTTAAGTATCAGATGTAACGTCATCGATGGCTGCAAACCTCGCAGCTATATGTACCACGCTGGACTTCATTGATGAGGCACCACCACAGTCACGGCCCATTTTGTGACTCTCCAGAGTCTCTTGCCGCCGTTCCATACTTACCTCACGGACAGCTAGTCGCATACGTGCGACTACTACACCACTACGCAATCGACAACGGACACAACGTCACCTATCAGTGGTGTTAGACACGTTGCAATGTGCATCGTACCGCTGCCATCCATCCGTTTGCGGAAGGGCGCGAACTTCGGCAGGGACTGCTTCGATCTCGAACCAGGTTGGCCATCGGAGGGGTCCTCCGGCAGGGAAGACGAGGCGACGAAAAACAAATAACAGAAGTTTATTACATAGCTTTGCGTGAGCGGCACGCTCCAAAGAGCGCTACAAGAACGTATACATATGTACTACTCCGAGCAGAGGGGATGACGGAGAGCTGAGGGCGGCTGTTTGCTCGCCTCTTTATATTTTCTCCCCCACATCCGGGGCTTCTCGCTTCCCGGCAGCCCCCTTAGCGACGCTCATTCGGACTTGTCCAAAAAGTCCCGCTCGGGTAGCGCCTTGCGTGCTCGCCATCACCCGAGGAAGGGATGAGCGTCCGAGGAGAAGAGTGGGCACTAAGCATTCACAAACACTCCTAACACACACACGACCGGCGCGTGCGACCGGCCCGTCTGTTCCCGTTGGCGCGCTGGCTCTTGGCGCTGGTTGCCTTGGCGTGCGTTTTCTCCATGGCCGTGCCTAGTGAATCGTAACACTGGATACTGGTTTACTGCGGCACTATGCGCTCCTGAGCGATGTTATTCTTTCATTAGTACTTCAATGGAACAGCTTAAATTGCTCAGCAGCCTATATTTTATTAGCAATACATTGCAAGCTAGGTGAAACAGACGCCTTTAATGTGAACTGTTGGCACTCACATAAGTCGGAGGGAAATAAACAGGCATGCAAGCAAGCTATGCACTCGAATTCCATCCATCCCAGCCCAAGACATTACTTAAGAAAATTTAATGTACTCCTGGGAAACAGGAGTTGTGGCTGCATCATTTAATGACTTTTGGTCCAACGCTGCTTGACACACAAGTCATGTATGCGACTTTTAAGCAGTATGGCGTCCATAGCACTCCAGGTAGCCCTCCAGGTAAGTTCCACCACTCATTGTATTACAGAGTTACGATAGAAGCACAAAACAAACTGTCAGAAGAGAAGTTGGACATCTTTACACAAATGGTAAAGAGTCTGTCCACTTGCAAAAAAAGAAGACAGAAACCTTAGATACACAAGGAATAATAAAAGTACTGATGCTATATATACGCGGTTTGCAAGCTTCTGTATGCCTATTCGCAGAAACGGTAATAGTAGAAAAAGTAACGTTGATCCCTACGATTCTACCTGATTATCTGCAGTCACAATAAATGAACATCAGTAGCAGGGGCCTTTGAGTGACCCTCCCTACGGATTGACGCGTTAATTAAGAATAGACTGGTGAGCCGCTCAGCTGCTACGGGAGCCGCCTATAGCAGGGCGTACCACAAAAGCGCTCTTTTCCGCGGGAAACGCTTTTTGCCGCATCTCTTGCGGGGCTGGCCCCTAGAGATAAGTCAATCTTTTCAATTCGGATTGGGCGCGACTCAGCCGGCAGTCTTGCGCGAAATTCGCCGATCCCCCTCCCGTGAAACAAATTTTGTTCCGCTTGGCGAGGCTAATCCCTCCTGTGCCCACCCTTCCCTCCGGATCGGATTGCTCTGTCAAGATGGCGGCGCACAGCCGCAGCTGTGGTTCTCTACTGCCGTTCTCGTCGTATATTCGCAGTTGTAGCCACTTGGCGCACCATTATCGCGTTCACGTGCACCAGTGTGGAGGCAGGCCCCATTCGAGTGGCGCGCCTACGTAGATTAGTTATTTGTAATGAACGGAAGCACGGTTGCATACGTGATGTTCGCATTGCTATAACTTCGGGTCAGCTCAGGGAAAGCAGTGGAAGGCAGCATTAAACATGAAAATCATTCCCCGTAGCAAAATATCATTGCAAATCATAATGCATGAACGTTACCTTTTTTTTTAGGCGCTATCTAACTTCATATTGCTTAGACGAAATTCTGTGTGTTCTTCGCGTATTGCAGCCTCTGACATTGGGACATATCGCTGCGGCAGTTGGGGAAAAAGGGGGGGGGGGAGGAGCAGTGCCTTGTCATCGCAGAGACCATGCTTTTGCCAGAATGCGGCAGACAAACTAGCGGTCATTCACGTCGTGGTCACGACCACAGCTTCTCAGACTTCTATTACGTATTACAGCGAGCGCCAGGTGGGAAGTTTTTGCCAAATAGAGTGGAAGCGAGCGATACTGTAGAATTTCGAATGGCCATGCCAGGCTGACTCACTTGTTAGCCGGACTGTGTGTGTGTGTGTGTGTGTGTGTGTGTGTCTATATATATATATATATATATATATATATATATATATATATATATATATATATATATATATATATATATATATATATATATATATATATATATATATATATATATATATAGAGTGCCAACAACTCAGAATGCAGAGACGGCTGCACCAACGACCGGAGAAAGGAAACCTTCTCAGCGCCCCCGAGGACCAAGGCATTCAAGGTCAATATCTTCGCCACCCTCCACAAGACCACGGTCAACTCGACCCGAGCCCTGCACGTCCACTCCAGCAGGCCCACCACCGACCACAGAAGACTGCGAGCCATCGGACCCTCATCAAGCACACAGGGAACAAGCAGCTGTCCCCTCCTCAAAAAGGTACGATCTCCGGAAATACTGTGGCTCTACTAGGTCTTGACAACCCGGTCGCTCAAATCCACCGTTCACCTCCCCCACCGACGACGCGCGCGCAATACCGTAGACACCCCATTTTTTGAGGTTAAGAAAAATTGTTGATAAACGGCTACGCCATGACCTGCATGTACAATGTCTCAAAATTTATTTACAATCCGGTATCGCCCCTCGGGGCATTCAATTATCATTTAAGCCGTCAATGCACGACTTTGACGAAGAGGAAACCCAGAAATGCAATCAAATCCTAAGATCCGCGTAACTAAAGCTAACCGAACTCGTTGTGGCGCACTGTGAAAGGGCGCTCGCGCCTCTGGGGGCAGCGGAACGTGGGGCTAGATCTAATACGTCCCTATCCACTCTAGAAGTTGAGAAACTGGAACGGTTTGAGAGAAAGAGGACAGAGGAAATCTTAGAGGTTAAAAAGAAAAAAATGGCAAGGGATAAAATTCCATACTCCTACGAGCTGCACATTGGCAACCCAGAGGGCCCTCAACCAGAGGTTAGGCCACAACTCGGAAACATAAATAAAACCTTTAACGGCCGGCCGAGAGACACCAATAACACACAAAGCAACACAGAAAAAAACATAATTAACCTCTCCAACGTTCAACTTAACAGTCATGAACGAGCAGTAATCTCCCGCGGACTCACATTTTGCCCCACTACTGGCCGATACAATCAGTTTACCTTACTACAAGACCTTGATAACTTCGTACGGAATCTTCGCCTAGAGGAATACTTTTTCGACAAACCCGAGAGAGAAACCACTACCATAATACCCTCCAGTTCAAGGCAACAGTGGACACCAAGCTCATCAGCGGGAGAAGCATCTAGATACCTACATAGAAGCCGTCCAAAAATACATACTTCGGGAATATAACACACACAGACCGGCATCAGCTAAAAATCTCTCAAGAAAGGAGTATGACTCACTTACGGCACTCGGTGAACGAACGGATATCGTCATAAAACCAGCGGATAAAGGGAGAGGGATTGTAATATTAAATCGGACCTCTTTCTACAAACCACTTTATAATGACCCAACCCTAGAACATCAAGCAATAATAAACACCGCACTTCATGATCTCGTGGAGCTCGGAGAGTTAGATCCTAAAATTTCTAAGGCCCTTACTGTAGCACGTGCTACACCAGGACGGTTTTATATGCTTCCGAAAATACACAAGAAAGGAAACCCCGGCAGACCAATTATTTCGGGAAGAGGTAGCCTCACCGAACCAATATCAAGCTACATAGACTCCCTAATTAAGGACATTCCGCCTACACACTGCTCCTACCTACGTGATACCAACCACTTCATACAGATCATCAACGATATAAAAATCCCTGATGGTGCCTTTCTTGTAACTCTTGATGTAACTTCCCTTTACACTAATATTCCCCATAAAGACGGCATCAAAACATTAGTAGAGTCCTATAGTGTGCACAAATGTGATGACTCGCCAAGTCCAACAGTAATTGAAACCCTTGCGCAGCTTGTACTTCAACTCAATAGCTTTGAGTTTCATAACCAATACTATCTACAAATGAATGGCACTGCTATGGGGACTCGAATGGCACCCAACTACGCTAATATTTTTATGAATGATCTTGAAACTAAGTTGTTGTCCACCCAGAAAATTAAGCCCCTTCTTTACAAACGCTTCTTAGATGATATTTTTATCATTTGGACGGATACACAAGAGAACTTAATTAATTTTATAGAATCCTTCAACAAAGCTCATCCAGACATAACTTTCACTCACACATACTCAAGAACTGAAACCAATTTCCTCGACGTCCACGTAAAAGTAAAAGACGGGTCCTTGACTAGTACCGTTTACAAAAAGCCTACAGACAGGCAGCAGTACCTTCACTTCGATAGTTACCACCCTCGTCACTGCAAGACGAGCATCCCGTACTCGCAGTCCCACCGATTCAGGAGAATTTGCTCCCGCCCCGAAGACTTTGAGGCCAACGCAAATAACTTGCGCAACGTACTTGCGAAGCAACACTATCCTCCTTCTATAGTCAACGACGCCATAAGTAAACGGGCAAACCTAGACCGCCAACAACTACTTTATCAGCAGAAAGAATTAAAACAAGAGGGACGGAAAAACTTGGTTCTAACATTTGGAAGCAACCCCCCTAACGTAAACAAAATTCTAAAGAGACACTATAACATCTCACAACAGAGTAAACGACTATCAAGAATTTTCCCTTCCCCTCCGCGAGTCGTTTATAGACGCCCCAAAAACATTAAGGATTATCTTGTGCGTTCGAAAACCGATAAGGCACCTGTAACTGGATGCCAGTCATGCGGCAAGGCTCGTTGCAAGGTGTGCAAACACACACAGACAACCAACTTTGTTGAAAGCACACATTCCAATTTCAAATACTCTCTTCACTCAAACCTTAACTGTGACAGCTCTAATGTAGTATACCTTCACGAATGCGGAGTATGCAGTATTCAATACATAGGTCAGACAGACACGGCCTTCCGCACCCGCTTTAATAACCATAGTTCCCATGTTAATTCGCTTCCGCATCTTCCTCTGTCTCAGCATATAAATTCCGAAAACCACCCATTTGATTCCATCAAGGATACACTCCTGCAAAGTGGTTTCTCCAGTACAAGGGAGCGTGACCAGCGCGAATCATATATGATTTATAAATTTAATACATTGAAGGCTGGACTAAACATCAATCAGGGCATACTGTCTTCAATTCGTGCTCTGGAGGATTCAAGTTAATAATAATCTTAACTGAAGATCTCTCTCTTCAGGCGCAGAGACCCTTCGCATGTCGGCGGGCAGCGGTCTACACACAGCCAGTCCGCAGGCGCAGCAGGGCAGACCGATCTCTCCTGGTGAGGCCCGTCTCTGGTAGCAGCTTTGGCCCTCGTCCACTGGCCACCCTTGAATCTGGGTGGACCGTGACCAGGAGCTTCTTGAGACGGGCCTGCGTGTAGTCCCTAGCCGCGACGGCCCGGGTGATGGGGGTGCCAGGCTGGTGTGCTGCCTTGGCAAGCGCGTCTGCCTCCTCGTTACCAGCTATGCCCACATGGGAGGGCAGCCAGTGGAAGGAGACGGACGCACCAGATGCAGCAAGGGCACGGTACTTGGCCGCCAGGAGGCTTCCGGTCAGTCCGGTGTCTCGATGGTTGGCCAGGATCTGTAGTGCTGCCTTGCCGTCACAGAGGACGGCGACAGGCTCTGATGGGATGTCCTCTGCCAGTAGGTCAGCTGCCAGGTGGAGTCCGGCCAGCTCTGCCGCCGTTGAACTGGCCGGGAAAGGCAGCCTACACTGCCTGCTTCTGGTCCGTGCAGGGACGACGCAAGCCGCCGCTGCAGTCCCATCTGGCATCACGGATCCATCCGTGAAAACCTGCAGCCGACCCTCTAGTTGCTCCTGGAGCTTGCAGGAGGCTGCCTGCTGCAGTGCTGCTGCAGGAGTTCGTCGCTTCGTTGCCCCAGCCAGGTGGAGGTGCACCTCAGGGGGCCGGTGGTGTGGCGGCGGAGAGGCAACAGGGGCTGGTGGATCCAATACCATCTGGTGGTACAATGGGAGGAGGCCTCCCATCCTGGATCCTGGCAGGCTGCGCAAGCGTTCCAAAAGGGCTGCACCGTCCGCGGCACGGTGGAGGCGGTCGATGTGCCCCAACGCTCGCTGGAGCATGCGTAGCGTCAGGGGCCACTCTCTCGCCTCCGCAAGCGTCGCTGCAACAGGGGAGCACCTGGGGAGCCCTAGGATGGTCCTCACGGCTCCTCTGTGCAGTCCCTCCAGCAGGGATCTCCTGGCTGGCGTCAGGTTCACCAGCGACAGGGCATACAGCAGCATGGAGGACGCCGCGGCCTGGTTGAGCCGCAGCGCCCACTTCGTGGAGCATCCACGGCCACGCTGCTGAAGTTTGCCGATGGCCCCTTGAACTCGTCGGACCTTGGTGGCGGCGGCCTTCGCAGCGGGGATCCAGGTGAGCCGGTGGTTGACAGTGAGGCCCAGGTACCTCACCTCCTTTCTCCAGGGAAGACTGCGGTTGCCGACTCTCAGTGGCTTCACGTAGACCCGTGCCGCAGCGAGTGGATGGATCAGCAGAGCCTCGGTCTTGGTGGCAGAGACTTTGAGGCCGATGCTTCCGAGGAAGGAGATCACTGCATCCAGGGCTGCCTGCAGTGACCTCCTGATGGCAGGAATGGACCGCCTTGGTCCCCTTGCCCACAGTGCCACGTCATCAGCGTAGACGGAGCAGCGGGCCGGGAACCTGGTGTCTGTCGGGAGGGAGGCTGGAAGTCCTGCCAGCGCCATGTTGAAGAGAAAAGGACTTAGCACAGAACCTTGTGGGACACCGGTAGTGATGTCCCTAGGCTGGCTGGTCACCCCTCCAACACGGACGCAGAAGGTCCTCCCGGACAGGACGGCGGACACGAAGCCTCGGAGGCACCCGCTGATGCCAAGCCGGAACATGGCCGCCTCGACGACAACGTGCGGGAGATCGTCGAAGGCGCTCTCCACGTCCAGCAGCAGCAGCATTGCCACGTCCCCGCAGCTCTTGGCATCCTCCAGGGTGGCGACGACGTCTGCAATGGAGTCGGCAGTGCACCGGTGTCTCCTGAAGCCAGTCTGTTGCTCCGGGAAGAAATCCAGTTGGTCGGCGATCCACTGCATTCTCTCCAGTGCCACCCTCTCCAGCACCTTGCACGCTGCTGAGGTGAGCGATACTGGCCTGTATGAGGAGAGCGCCGTGGCTTTCTTCCGGGGCTTCAGGATGGGTGCCACCACCGCAGTTCGCCAGGACTCCGGGAGCTCCCCGGTATTCCAGACGTCGTTGTAGAGCCCCAGGAGACGTAGAGCCCCAGGAGCAGGAGGCTGGACACGGGAGAGCGGCTGGAGGAGGTGTTGTGGCTAGCTGGGCGACCTCTCTGCTGGCGAACTGGTCGGCCAGGCATTCGGCCAGCTCGGAGGCCGGAATGGCAAGGAGGACAGCCACGGACAGCACCTGGTTGTAAGCCCTGGGCACCATCAGCAGGCACTTCAGCAGGCGCCAGGCACGGGCTCCATCCTTTGAGCTGTCGATGGTGACGCAGACGCTCACCCATCCCTGGTTCCTGCGCCTGCGAGCGTGGCGTCTGCAGACGGCGTCGACCCTCCGGAAACAGGTCCAGAGTTCGGGTAGGCCCTTGCTCAAGGCCTGCCGTTCTGCACGCCGCCGCGCCGCCCTCAGTGCCTGGTGCCTGATGTCCGGAACGGGCTGCCCCTGTCAGACCTTGGTGACGACAGTTGCTGCCCTGGCGCTGTCGACCACCAACTGCATAATGTCCCTGCCACTCGTGTCCTCCTTGAATAGCCGCCGGTAGGCTCGCCAGTCCACCACCTGGTATTCCCGATCCCTGGGGGCCTTGCCTCGGAAGGGGGACAGCAGGAGGGGCTTTTTGAGTTCACTGCCTTTAAGCGCTTATCCCTTCTTGTGAAGCTTCATCCCCTCACAGGCTTCAGGAGCAAATGTGGAGGGAGGGAGCCGAAGACGTGAGGAGTGACAATGGGCTGGAGGAATGCACCCATGTTGTGTTGGGGCTTCAAAGCATTGGAACTCGACTAGTGACTACAGGAATGTACCTCACCTGGACGATCCTTGTATATCAGCGTAGTTTTTGTTTTCTTTCTTTTTTTCTTTTTTCAGGAAACACGTGTGTTTCGTCGGCCAAAGTATGTGCACGTGGGGTCTTGACGACTTTTTTTTTTTCAAGAAACACGTGTTATTCTTATGTCAGCCAAAGTATGTGCACAAGCGTATTCGCGACTCTTTTTCCTCAGGTTTCTTAGTTCTCTCTCTCCGCTTTTTTTTCTTTTTTTTCTTTTTTTTCTGTATGTACTTTTTCTTAACCTTTTTTTTCTCTCTCTCGGCTCGGAGAACGATGATATAAAAGCGCATCGAAGCCTGGTAAATTTCATCCTGATGAAGACCGGTCTCCGATCGAAACGTCGACAAATAAAGTTTTTTAGAAGCGTATACCTTTTTCCTATATATATATATATATATATATATATATATATATATATATATATATATATATATATATATATATATATATATATATAGTTAAGGCGTTTATTGCGCAGCACTCTGCGGCAATACGCAGTGGCGACAGTCAAGGCAAAAGCACGTACTGGCTTTCGTTTAGGAACGAGCCGACGAGGGCGACCCACTAGAAGCCGCTGGAGAGCGCAACCCTTTACACAGTACCAAGACTTCGCCAGAATACTATAAGTGCTGAAGGTGGGCTTCGCCTCAGAAAGAAGCTGGCTAAGGTGAAGCACGCTTCACAGGGAAATAACAATAAGGGAAAATGTTGTGTCCAACCTTCATGGGGAAATATGCATGCGCCGCACGCACGCACGCACGCACGCACGCACGCACACACACACACACACAAAAAAAAGGCGCGCGCGCGCTCTTGCGCACGCACGCACCCACACACGATAAAATGAACATACGAAGAAATGCGGTTACCGCACACCTTCCTTTTACAGGTGTAGGATGGTCAGGAGACGTAGTGTTCTGATTAGACATACAACAGCATTTTGGGTGCGACAGGAGTTGTTGCCGATGAGCCACGACATGACAGTCTTTGTATACTAGCACACTTACACTGTATAGACGTGCAACGGTATATGGATTCTAGGAGATGGGTTGCCGGTGAGATATGGCGCAACACTGTCGGCTTCGGCAGTACCATAAAGGCAGCGCCGCTACCACCCACGAGGGATTGTAATAGTGCTGTGCGATGCAAATATAAAGCCACTCTACGTACTCGTTGCAACCGGTGGTGCAATACACTAGGAGTCATTGCACAATCGCGGCGTGCAGTGGTGCAATAGTCCATCAATATATTGGTATATTGAATGGTATCCTTCAGAATGAATGATAAATGAAATTAGTTAAAAAAGAAGAATGAATAAATAAATAAATAAATAAATATGTAGAATATGGCTCGGTACGAAGCAACGCATTGCACATAATACGAAAGGGACTTTCTCATAACGCGATCCTTCGAATCAGTAGGTAAGCCAGCAAAAATGCCAATATTTTAATGCCCTACGTAGTCGGGTATTAATTAATAAGAGAATTGGCAACCTTACCCTTGTATACTTTAACTTTGTAGTCCTTTAATAAGTACTTTCAGCATATAGTTACTTTCACTTTGTAGTGCCCTTGTATTTCAGGTTATATCCTTTGTTTAGTTTTAACTCGACGCCTGCTAGCCTTTCATTGATGCTATGGAATTCTTCAACGTTGCCCGCAATACCTTTGTGGATTAAAAATCTCTTGCCGTTCTCTCGTTTTTCATGGAGCCCTCTGTAATGGAGTACGTGCCCACTAGTCAGCACTCTGTATGCTTCACCAGTTCTCTTGACTTCACTAAAGCCAATAATATCCTACTTAACGCCTTCTAACTCATCTAGAAGCTCTGCTAGCTTAGCTTCACTAGAGAGGGTGCGCGTGTTTGACATTACCAGGTTCACGTTTTAGTCGCAGGCTGTCTGGGTCCATCAGTTTTCTTTACGCTTCGCTGCGTTAAGTTGCCCCCTAATAATATTATCGTTATTAAGGCGAAAGCCGTAGGTGCCTCATCAAATGCGAAAATTGAGCGCCGGTGTCGTCAACACGAGTGATGCGAAAAATCATCACGCGATGACCTCACCACGTCGTCTTGACGTCACTATGACGTCACGTGTTGATGTGATAACATGACATCATCGCTTAGTCAAAGGTGGGACGATCCCTGGGGCAGCTGGGTAGCTGTGGAAAACCAGGTGGGTTGCAGAAAGCTTGTCTACGATCCTGGAGGCAGTGAAAAACCATGGTAGGTGCAGAAAGCTTTCGAGGGGGGGGGGGAGGGGTTGGATGATTGCTACATTGATTGAGAAGAAAAAGAAGATGGCTTTCGACTTCGAGCCGTCTTTGGCGACTAAAGGATACTATGTGTTTTAGAGCGAAGCTATTAGGCGCCCGTTCTTGCGTTGAGCGGCGTCGCCGTCGGTGACGCAACCGCGCGAACGAGTTTGACGAATTTGGCAAGCAAAGAAGAAGTTTTGCGTTGGTCGAAGGCGCTCTTAGGCGCGCGTTCCTGTGTTGAGCGGCGTTGCCGTCGCTGTCCAGAAGAAACACATGGAGAGCCTCCGAAACAAGTACCAAGCCATGCACCAGGCCCTGGAAACGACCAACTATGATTAAATGGCGCAGTTCTAGGAACATCACGGCGTCATGGACAAGGTAGGGTACATTTCGGTTCTTCGAGCGGGTACTCCTCGTCCCACCTTCATGCTACCCCGCACCGTGCAGCAAAAGTGGCTGAATTACTTTAACCCATGGGTGGTGTCAATCGTAGATTCAAATATAAATCTTCAGATAGTGCTTGACCCGTACGCATGTGTCGCTTATGTAGTGGAATATGCAAATAAGGCCAACCGAGGTACGCCCAATTTAAACCGCGCAGTGCAAGGAGTTGCCAAAGAGAAGGGCGTCATGGATTACGCGAAGGCACAAAGACATCTGGGTGCGAAGATGCTCAATGCGATTAAATAGTGGTATGCAACTGTACATGGAGCTCTAAAATTATTTGTCTCAACTTATCACAAAATCAAAACACCTAAACAGCTGCGCTAAGAATTCGCATTAGGCAGTATCGTAATCGTCGGGGGATTTTTTGTAGGATCTGTCAGGTCAGCGGCCTCTGTACAAATCATATTTAGGAGCGCTTTCAAAACCTAACGCGTTTCTATTGCTCAATTCGCATTTGTCTGCTTTCCTTTGGGAAAGAGCCACATGTTGTACGAACGTTGGAAGCCGACTGCGTTGCAGTAAGTTGAGTCTCATTTCAAGCGCTAGACACAGAGACTATGCCCACAGGGTGCACTGATTTCTCTTCCGTCCTCACCCCGCCAGCTCACTGTAAGCTCGCAAGTAGCGTGACGCGAGAAGGTAGATGGTATAGCTTGAGCCGTGTGTGCGTGCACGCCACGCCTGATCAATCGTGAGAAGTTCACACGCCTCTCGCCATATGCCTTGTTAATCACGCCAACTTGACGATCCGATCAATATGTTTTCACTCGAGATGTATATCGCCATCCGTACCGAATCGGCGCGAGTAAGCAAATTAGGACAAAGGGAAAGCTGGTGTACGCATATACACAAAATGTCGGTGCCTTGTGACTGTTTGTGTTAGAGACATACATACAACGTGCGCAATTAGCCTTGTAGCCGTCGCATGGAGTCGTCAACACTCCAGTTCATTATGATAATTACATTTTAATTGCTGTCAGGAGACCTATGGATTGTTTTAATGGCCAATTGAGTGCATGCTTGCGTGGCCGTCCTTGGCGCTCCCGTCCTTGGGGTAGAGGGAAGACAACGCGGTGCTATAGGATTTGTTATTTGGCAAGCAGCACATGGAAGCTTACATATCTTAGCTGAAATTATGGCGAAGAGCGCTGGAAACGTTCTGAATGAAATGCGCAAACGGCGCCGCGAGCGTCAAACGCTATATGCTCTTTCATTTTTGTAAAACTGTTTGGCTCTGTGTGCCTAACTCTGTTACGTACGAGCTTAGAAAAGCGTTGGCTGCAGTCTATAGCACAGCAAATGCTTTGAATTATGTAAGTTGAAACCCCTTTACAAGGATTTCGTAGACTACGAAAAGGAATGGGACTCGGAAGAGATTACAGCAGCCTTGGAGGCATTATGTCGTGAAAGGGTGCTTGAAACATGTGAACATTTTGGCCGACATATGCAAAGACTCCACAGCTACCATGCTTTCCCGCTAGAAAATCAAGAAAATTGCGATTCAGAAAGTGGTCAGGCAAGAATAGAAAAGGGTCAGATGATGATGAATAAGTTGTGATCCATGCCTCACTAGAAATATGCGTTAATGTTTGTCTGTGAAGGTGCCGTTTTCTTTTTTTTGCGACGGTTACATAGGCAAGGGCGGAGGGGCACGGGGTGTTCCGTATTGCGTGGCCGTGCGCACGCCTGCGCGTGGTGTGTCATACTTCTCACTCCTCCAGCGCATAAGTTTGCACCTACATTTCTTGGGAGGTCTCCTTGGCCATGATGTTGCGTACTGCCCATCTAGGTTTGACTTTATTTTTCAATTTTTTTAGTTTCTGCTGCACTCTTCTAGAGCAACACAAACACTGCAAGAAGGTCATGCAGCCTGCATCACGTAGTGTCCGCGATTCGCATTTAGCAACGGCGTTACGTCTGGATGCTGTTCTTTCTCTCTCTCTCTCTTCGAATTTGGCATTATTTCCACTTACTTCGTCTGGAAAGTATTATGCTGTAGTAGCATGTAAAGTAGCATGCTGCCTGCTTCGTGGAAAACTAACGTTGTGGGATCACGCAAAAAATGAATACCTGAATGGCGTCATTCTTGACTGCTAATGATTCACCTGCTCGAAGCTTTCGGGGGTGGTCGAACCTTCTGTGCACAATTGGTTTCGCAGCATTATTAGCAAAATAATAACGAATACAGTAACATAAAATAGACCGCTTAAGATATATACGAGATGTAATTCAGTGCGAGGAAAGCTAACTGCTGCCTGACACGTCGCGTACAAAATTCCTAATACGTACGAAAGTAGGTGACCCAGCTGACGACCAACATACAGCGTACGTGCATTGGCTGTCTTCTTTCTGTATGTGTTACCATGTGCTCTTCTCCAAGCTTCATTTACACATCAAGCAATTTTTATGTAGACTAGTTCATGCTTTTTTAGGTAACTCTGCACTAAGACTCGCCACTGTATCTCAATGTCGCGTGCTCGCCTTGCGTTACTATCACTAATTTCCAGCGGTAATCAATCATTCTTCGAGGACAGTAAATAGTCCATAGTGGATCATTAATAACTAGAGCCGTTCAAATGAAGGGTTAAATTGATAACTTGAAGGGGAAGAAGGTCTTATGAAGTAGCGACCAGGGAAACGCGATCAGCGATAAATCAGGGCCTAGAAGACACAGGGAAAAGAAGCTGCCTAAACAATACCGTCGACGACTTGCTGCCAAAAAGAAAATAATAAAACTTGAAGAGAACGTTTATGCACCATGAAATTTCTTTAGCCGGACTTATTTTTCCATCCTTGGATGCCTCGGCTTCTACAGTATGTGTGTGTGGGTGTGTGTGGGTGTGTGTGTGTGTGTGTGTGTATATATATATATATATATATATAAAGAGAGAGAGAGAGAGAACGTATTGTACAAAGTTATGATGTGTGCTCATACACCTATGCTTATGTGCTCACAACTTATGTAGTGCCAAGTCGCAAATCATATTTCCTTAAAAGTTGGCCAATTCCTTGGAGCGGGCATGTGCCATGACTACACTTTAATCTTCTCGAACAACAACGACGACCACATCAACAACAACAGCAGCAACGACCGTATTAGAATACTGTCGGGATAAGTGGGGCACCGAGTATGGGTGTTTCGATGTGAATGTTGTGGTTGAGCACGACACCGCGAAACATGAAACCCTTAATGAATGTGAACGGACGCGCGATGTTTTGTGTGCCTCGTTCGAAGGCTAGCTTGGTGTGCCAGTGATCAAAACTTAACACCCTTATGAGGTGTCAAGTAACTAGGACAATCTGTGTGTATTGGTTTAAAAGGTACGTCCAGAAAACGTCGTGCCTGTAGCATCGTAAAACTGCACCGTACGTTTCAACAGTAACGCCAGTAAGGACATATTAGGTGATCAGCGTCTCTAACGTTCGCAATCTCTCTACAATCTTAGGCACGACGGTGTGCCTTTGCAAGATCACCGGGCAATTACGTGAAAGGTGATTCTCTCTAGGATTTTACTTGTTTACCGGGAGCAATATTCTTCTGAAGATGTGGATGTTGCACGGGAATCATTTACCTTGCAATAGCAGTACATAGGTGGCGAGACGAAAAGAAGGTAAGAAAAAAAAAAACGGGGATGATGAGAAAAAGGTGACGAAGGAACAACTTACATTAACGATTCGAAACAGAATATTCTTGCTAGCAACAGCAGCAGAAACATCAGGTTATTGCTGTTTTTTTTCTTTTTTATTGTTTTCAGCTGCTAGATAACGCGGTGTACTGATTGATATGTCGAGGCGGAGTAAGGTGGGTGGGGATGGGGTTATTTCATGGGAGGAGCAGAAGGGCTCTCTCTAAATAGAAACATTAAGCTTTGTGTTGCTTAATGTTGTTCTTGTTTTTTTTTTACTAGCTTTTATGCTGTGCTTCTGCTCCTGGGATAACTTGTCAAGGGGTTTGTATGGTGTGTCGTCTGATGGCGTGGCAGATAATTATAGTCCATAAAATCAAAGAACAACCAGACTCTCACAGTTTCTGGACGTAAACTGGGACCTGCATTTTCGAAGAATAACTTTCCCAAAAAGAAATGTTGATGACGCGAGCATGTCACCAACTACAGCAATTCGTGTAGTGGTATTTGGACATCGTGGTTTTCAGTAGCTCACTGCCACTTACCTACTTGTTCTTAGACAAACGTCTGCAAATGTATCTTGCCGTATGCATGTACGCAGACTTGGCATTAACGAAATTACGGTAATGAAATTAGTTTTTGCTTTATTTGAGTAAGGTAATGAATTACTTTTGTGGGCTGGTAATTTTGTAATTAGTTGTTACTTCTAGCGAGTAATTTCATGAAATTACTGATTACTTTCTTAATTATTTTTTTGCTAAAATATTATGTCTGCTTCCGTTATGGCATCAAGAAAATTGACGAAAAAGAATGACTAATCAGAAAGGCAAATTAATTAGAGTGCCAAACCTCAAGCGTGGGAACGCGGCAGGCCCACAGGAAAGCCTGAAAGCACGGAAAGGCCCACAGAAACACAGCCCTGCCCTCATACACGCGAGCGGAGCGACTTTTCAGCATGACGAAGGACACTCCTTTAAACGAGAACACCTTTCTGGGGCTCACTTGAGTCGCAGCTGCCTCTGCGATGCAAAAGAGATCTCTGAGATTGCAGTGTATATGTCCTGTAAACTAAGTAGTCATCTGATGTCATTATTTTCAGTCAGCTGTAATTTACAAGTAAATTAACAGCATTTTAACATTTCTAGAAAGTAATAGTTATATATTTAATTTTCGAGAAATTTGGACCCCCCTGCATATATGTATACGTGTAAGCGCCTGTGTGCAAAGCCGGTGACCTTGATTTAATTATTTAATTAATAATTAATTAATAAATAATTAAATGCAGCAGAACATGTTGATAACGTAATGTACTGATTTAGGCTGCCTTAACTTAGCATGCTACGTTTAAACAGGGCAGCCTTTTCAATCTTAGAGAACCCTGGCGCCACGTCATCAGTGGTAAGTGTCGGCTGATAATGATCTCCCATTTTAATCCTTACCCATGGCAGCTTCGTGATGCGTTAGAAGTCGCGTGAGCATCAGCAGTAGATTTATGTATGTGTGCATAGGAACTCATTGTCGTGCGGCTATCGCGGCAGCTCCTCAGTGCAATTACGTCGCCTTATCAGTAACGCGAAGAAATTTCTGCTGTCATCCCGCGATAGCTTCACAAAATGTGGCCGAACAAATAATACCGCTTATTACTGCCTTGTTTTAGGTAGGCCGACGACCCGGTTTGGGACTTTTCCTACCGTCTTCCTGTCAAGGACACGTACGTGCTCGTAAAAGAAGCTGCGCATTGAATACTGCGCGACACGCAGGAGCGGTGTAGATTTACAGTGGCCGGGTACGATCAAGAACATCGATAGCGGGTGCCACTTATGAAAATACCAGCGAATGCCAACCTTGTGCTTAAAGGGGAACTCCGGCGATATTTTTATATGCACCAATTTCAATAAATTTTCAATATATGTTCGCTTCGGTACCCTGATAATATGTGCCGAATTATACAGCCGTAAGTCATTTAGTTTTTTTAGAAAACGAGTTTATATATTGGTAGCCAATTCCGGAATCACGCCTTTAAATGTGGGCCACCCTGTGTTCGCGACAAATCGTGTCTACCCCTTTCCTATCCCGACTCACGCAGCAGACGGACGGAGCGCGCGCTTTCTTCTTATGGCATATTCGGCTGGGCGCCACTGCACTCTGACTCAGATTGCAACATCGCGGAGCTCGCTTGGGATCCGAGCCAGAAAACGCGTGTCCGAGCCGAACGTGCAGCCGCTCGCCAGAGCAATCGGAAGCAGGAAGAGGATATACGTCAACACACCATCTGTTGCAAACAGACGAGGTGTGGGAGTCACGTGATCAATTCTCGGTCGCGCTCCGAGATAAAAGTGAGACCGCCTCAGAGCGCTCTTGGTTGGTTCGTGGTGCTTTGTAAGAACCAGCCGAACGTGTTCAGAACGCTCGATTTCGACCAGTCGAACGTGACGCGCGTCGCCAGAGCGCTCTGGAGCGCTCGAAAACGACCAGTCGAATGTACCATTAGTTTTGCCGCGGCTCGATGCCATCGATGCGGGGCACGTCAGCTGCTTCACGCGCCGGCGGCTCGAAATCAAAAGGCCATTTTTCCGCGCTCAGATAGTAGCTGCCATCATGACTGAACTCGTCGCTGGTAAGTTCAGACGGGCTGTCACAGCTTGATTCCGCGTAGGAAAACATCGCCAGCTTACTTTTCGCGCGATAGAACAATCACGTGTGCTATGGCGGCGTGTAGAGTATTTCGTGACGTCATCGTCTACCCAGCATAAAGCAGCTCCCTATTTCAGTTTCGGTTTTGACCCACATCGTTTATTGCTTGTTTAAAATTATTGACGAGTCTCTCGGCAAAATGAAGCACCCTAGCTGTTACAGGACTGTTTATACTACTTGAAAACGGCATTATTTCAATATGGTTGAAAATGCACCGGAGTTCCCCTTTAATAAACACATACAACACTTCATCTAAACACGGATGTTCTAAATATCAGGGGCACATTCTATGCCAACGCCGCAGCAGAAGAGCTGCAACCTTAGAGCTAAACTTATAGTTAATGAAAGGGAAAATAGCCATTCGCGTTTTTTTTTAGCGCAAAGATACAAAGGGTGGAGAGCACAACTTATGTCTCTGCTATGGCGATCATGATTCGTGACACTTTTTTTTCTCTTATTTTCTAGCACGAACACCAGCAGACAATGACTTACATGATGCCAGAACAGGTATCACTATGCTTCTCTTAACAACACTGTGCTTATTTGGGCCCTCTGACAAAGGTTGCTCACTTCTGCAGCCAGACCACCAGGTGCGTCTGCACAACGTCGAAGGCACCCTTGCTCATTGTTGCGGTCACTAAATTGCTCCATTCGATGTCCCATTCGGTGCGCTGATTTCTGGCAATTCTTGTACAAGTGTAGCTAGCGTTGTTCTGAGCGTGTGTTTTCGGAAGCCGCGGGGTAATGGTGGTACGCTATTCGATTAGGCCTAATGTCTTGAGCAGGCCCCTTTAATGCCAGACACATGCTTGCCAGGCTACTGCAACGATAGCACCTCATAATAAGCTTAAGCCTGGATACGTGGAGGTTTCTGTTGATCTCAAAAGCTGCGCCTGACAAAAAGTGTATAGGCGTAACACCAGGAAGTATACGTCAGGCTTAGTTTTGTACATACTTTTTATCCTCGCTCTACATTTCTGCCGCATGCACGCGTGAAGGAAAAGTCATTTGGAGCATCGGCGCAACTTCCGAAACATTTGTGGCAAGAAAACTGAGAGCTTTCCCTCCAATACTTTTGAATCCATCGTCTTTTTATTCACGTTTCGTGCGCTGGAGGCTGTAGATGCTTTCAGCCTAGGTAAGTAGTGACATGAAATGATTAAAATACCGAATTCACTCAAGCAATTCGCTACATGACTGCCGACCTCATCATCGCCTATATACAGGGTGTTTTGTTTTAGACGCTACGTAGTTTGGTTAAAAATCCTATGATAGTCAGCCTCCGGTCGTTTTCACACATGAACTCTATCCCCAGGTGGAAATACTCTGCCGCAGCTAAAATAACATTGGCGCGGCTAATAAAGAGGAACTCGTTAATTAACTGTTTATTTATTGGCTTGAGGAGAGTTGTTTATATTAGAAAGTAGTAGTGCGTGACAATTTATAGCATACCCAAATTGTATAAATCACGAAAATTGCACGTAAATAGATATATTCATCATCGAATTTTCAGGGCTATATCGAAACTGACCGCGCCCGACGCGCAGGAAACGCAGCCTCGCTGTTACGTAAGACCGGAACTACACGTGTGAAGGAAGTGAAGAAATTTGTATCAAGGCCAGCCGTACCTGAATCTGGTGAGGAAAATCGGCAAGCATTCTGAAATACACGAGTCGACAACTTATCCTTTGGGTGCGATGTGTGATGCGTATCTGTTTCTTTCTTAAACTATAAACGGGTGCGAAAAACTATTTCGACTGTCTGCAAGAAGAAGCGCCGCAGTGGCTGTCCCCGAGTTTTATGCTTCACAGCGAAAGAAAAGGTTGATATTGCGTTTTTTTTTTGCCCACAGCTGGAAATAAACAGGGAAACACCAAACATAACACACAAAAGCGTTATGTTATGTCCGCTAGTGCAATTGAGATGACTTGCAACTTTTCGGGAATAGATACGACCCGGACGCGCCTTCGTTCAAACTTCGTCACTTCCTTGCCAAGGGAAATTTCGGTTTGACGTAACGGAATAGTGGCGTGCCCTGCGCGCCGTGCGCGATCAGTTTCGATATCGCCCTTATAATTTAATTATGAATATCTCAAATTACGTGCAACTTTTGCGATTCCTGAAAAAAATGGGTACGCCATAAATTGTCGCTCTCTGCAACCTTCTAATGTAAACAACTGCCTTCAAGTCACTAATTAAAAAGGCAACGAACAAGCATTTTGCAAGCAACGCGCACTCGACGTCTCCGCGATGCTCTCGCGGCCTTGCACGACGATGCGCGCGCTTGAGTTGTCACCTAGACAAACACGCAGTATATTCTCGCTGTCAGTGCATCGACGTTTCTCGGTGCCCGCGCCGCTCAACAACAGCGAGCTACTTTCGTTTCTACACAGCGACGCGCACATTAAGCGGTCTAGCACGACGCGGCGGCGGCGTACTTGCGAACGGCAGCATGGCGCGCTCGTATCGCCGTCAATCCGCAGTGTACGGTGTACGCCACACGCGCAGCCGAGCAGATATCTACAGATGACTGTGATAAAGTTGTCGGCTATAAGTCAAAATGGCACGTTCATCGACGGCCGCCACCTCGCCTTCGCTCTTTTCTGGTGCTTATCCGCGAAAGCATCGCCGCAATCGCGCGGAAGTCGTAATCACCGATCGACCGGTCTCTGCCGTTACCGAAAAGACGGACGACCTTTTGCGGCACATTGTGGCGTCGACGAATTTAGGGACGCAGTGAATTTTAGGGACGCAGTGAATGCAGCGATGGCGTAGTGGTAGAGCATCAGCTTCGCATGCAAGAGGTCCGTGGTTCGAATCCCGGTGCCGGACAATTCCCAACCGGATTAAAAAAAAATCCGCGTGATGATGGAATTGTGTAAAAAGGCCTGGGGTGCAGCCTCACTGGCGACCACAGCCAGCAATGCACTCCCTCACCAGAGCAGGATTGGCCACCCTGGTGTAGTACTTGGCCACTACCTCCCACATGAATACACCAATTAACCCTCGGCCCTCAGTCCCCAGCGGCTGCGAAGCAACTGACCAAGGCGGCGGTCAGACCTGCGACGCAGCAGAGGGTGCTAAGAATCTCTGGGTACGGACAGGCCGCCATTGGAATCTGAATTTGGCTACGTATAACGCTAGAACTTTATCTAGTGAGGCAAGTCTAGCTGTACTATTCGAGGAATTGGAGGGTGTTAAATGGGATGTAATAGGGCTCAGTGAGGTTAGGAGGCCACAGGAGGCTTATACAGTGCTGAAGAACGGACACGTCCTATGCTATCGTGGCTTAGCTGACAGAAGAGAACTAGGAGTGGGGTTCCTTATTCATAAAGATATAGCTGGCAATATAGAGGAATACTATAGCATTAATGAGAGGGTGATATGTATCGTAATTAAGTTTAAGTTTTTTTTCTCGTTGTTTTGTATTTTTCATGTTGTAACCCACTCCCCTCTGTAAAGCTTCGGCGATTGAGGGTAACAAAATAAATAAATAAATAAATAAATAAGAGGTACAAGATGAAGGTGGTACAAGCCTACGCGCCTACATCCAGCCATGATGATCAAATGGTTGAACGCTTCTACGAAGACGTAGAATCAGCAATGAGTAAGGTAAATACACAGTATACTGTACTGATGGGCGACTTTAATGCAAAGGTAGGCAAGAAGCAGGCTGGAGATCATGCAGTTGGGGAATATGACATCGGCTCTAGAAACGCCAGAGGGGAGTTACTAGTAGAGTTTGCAGAACGCAATAATTTACGCATCTTGAATACCTTCTACAGAAAACGGGCTACTCGTAAGTGGACGTGGAGGAGTCCTAATGGCGAAACTAAAAATGGAATAGACTTCATAATGTGCGGCCATCCGGGCATTGTACATGATGTGGAAGTAGTTAACAAGATCCGATGCAGTGACCATAGAATGGTAAGATCTAGAATTCAACTTGACGTGAGGAAGGAACGGCAGAAACTGATACGCAGGAAGCCGATTAATGAACTAGCTCTGAGAGGGAAAGTTGAGGAATTCAGAGTTTCACTTCAGAATAGGTACGCGGCTTTAACCGAGGAAACCGACCTTAGCGTTGACGCAATGAATGATAATCTGACTAGTATCATCAAGGAGTGTGCAGTGGAAGTCGGGGGTACAGTTGTTAGACAGGACACTGGTAAGCTATCCCAAGAGACGAAAAACCTCATTAAGAAACGTCAAGCTATGAAAGCCTCAAATGCAACAGACAAAATAGAGCTGGCGGAGCTTTCGAAGTTAATCAATAGGCGTAAAGTAGCCGACATAAGAAAGTATAATATGGAGAGAATTGAGCATGCTCTAAAGAACGGAAGAAGCCTCAAAGCTATGAAGACAAAACTGTGCATAGGCAAAAATCAGATGTATGCATTAAGGGATAAGGAAGGCAAGGTCACAAACAATATGGATAGAATAGTTGAGGTAGCGGAAGAGTTCTACAGAGATCTGTACAGCAGCCGAGCCATTCAGGATGATAACGTAAGAAGGAGTAATAGCGCAGAGGAATCTGACATCCCACCAGTATTGACAGGAGAAGTAAAGAAAGCCCTAAAGGGAATGCAAAGAGGCAAAGCAGCTGGTGAGGATCAGGTAACATCAGACCTGTTGAAAGACGGTGGTGAGATTATGTTAGAGAAACTGGCCACCCTGTATACGAAGTGCCTCTCGACGGGGAGGATACCAGAATCTTGGAAGAATGCCAACATCATCTTGATCCATAAGAAAGGGGACGTCAAAGACCTGAAAAATTACAGGCCCATAAGCTTACTGTCGGTTGTCTACAAGCTATTTACAAAAGTAATTGCTAACAGAATTAATACGACATTGGAGTTCAATCAACCAAGGGACCAGGCAGGATTTCGTACAGGATTCTCAACAATAGACCATATTCATACTATCAATCAGGTGATAGAGAAATGCGCGGAATACAACCAACCCCTATACATAGCCTTCATAGATTACGAGAAGGCATTTGATTCGGTGGAGACATCAGCAGTCATGCAGGCACTGCGGAATCAAGGCATCGACGAAGCCTATATAAACATAATGGAAGAAATCTACAGCGGATCCACAGCCACTATAGTCCTCCATAAAGAAAGCGACAGAATCCCAATAAAGAAGGGCGTACGGCAGGGAGACACGATCTCTCCAATGTTATTCACCGCGTGTTTACAGGAGGTTTTCAGGGCCCTAGATTGGGAAGAGCTAGGGATAAGAGTTAATGGAGAGTATCTCAGTAACCTACGATTCGCTGATGACATTGCATTGATGAGTAACGCGGGAGACGAATTGCAGCTCATGATTACTGAACTGGATACGGAAAGTAGAAGAGTAGGTCTGAAAATTAATATGCATAAAACTAAAGTAATGTGGAACAATCTTGGTAGAGAACAGCGCTTTGCGATAGGTGGCGAGACACTGGAAGTTGTAAATGAGTACGTCTACTTAGGACAGGTAGTAACCGCGGAGCCGAACCATGAGAGTGAAATAACTAGAAGAATAAGGATGGGTTGGAGCTCATTCGGCAAGCATCATCAAATCATGAATGGTAATCTACCACTATCCCTCAAGAGGAAGGTATATAACAGCTGCATCTTACCGGTACTTACCTACGGAGCAGAAACCTGGAGACTTACAAAGAGGGTTCAACTTAAATTGAGGACGACGCAGCGAGCGATGGAAAGGAAAATGATAGGTGTAACCTTAAGAGACAGGAAGAGAGCAGAGTGGGTCAGGGAACAAACGGGGGTTAATGACATCATAGTTGAAATCAAGAAGAAGAAATGGATATGGGCCGGGCACGTAGCACGTCGGCAGGATAACCGGTGGTCATTAAGGGTAACTGACTGGATTCCAAGAGATGGCAAACGCGTGAGGGGGAGACAGAAAATTAGGTGGGTAGATGAGATTAAGAAGTTTGCAGGTATTACGTGGCAGCAGAAAGCACAGGACCGGGTTGATTGGCGGAACATGGGAGAGGCCTTTGCCCTGCAGTGGGCGTAGACAGGCTGATGATGATGTGTCATTTTAGCTGCGGCAAAGTATTTCCGCCTCGACGTAGAGTAAGCGTGCGAAAACGATAGGAGCCTTACTCTCAAAGCATTTTTATCAAAAATCTGTAGTGTTTAAAAAACACACACACACTGCATAAAGAGACGCTTGCCAGCATTTGTGCCGGAATCAACATCGCCATGCACTCGCTGGATCGTGATTGGTTAGAAATTAGGTTGCAGATAACCACTGCACTGAAGTAAAAACGGGAGTAATGTTTCATTTTCTTTTTGTTCGAAGCACGTTTCATATTAACGCAAATAGATACGTCGTACGAAGCAAGTGCCACGACGGCAAAACTGGGTAGGCGCGCTGGCAGTTCTTTTGCATTATTGTTACTGTTTACTAACACTCATGTTACGTTTACCCTTAAAGAGCACATACAATATTTGGCTATGGATTCTGAGCGTTGTTCTATGGTATATAGAAGTGCGCACACGATCAGTGAAAATATTTATGCGAAAGCTTTGTCCTTTGTGTACTCTCGTAAGAGAACTCGTTGCCTTGTTTTGTCTGTGCAGTAGAGACTTATGGTTGTTGCTCTAGTGGCGCATGTTTCTTACTTCGGCGCACTGTTGTTACCGCCTTCTTTTTGTTGGGTTTTGGCTCCATGTATTTTGGCACTACCCATGGTAATGGCGCCATCACTACAACGAATAGAGCGGCCAATAATGGACCGCCGACTTCGACGTATGGGGCGTCGAGCTGATACCACTGGCAGCGACTGGTTACTTTTTTTTTCTTTTTCTACGTTGAGTACTGCGGCCGGAATAACTATGGCCTGCTTAACCGCCGTTCCGCGCTGCATCCATATCTGAAACAGTCAATATGCGCCACCTAAACGTTAAAGTCTGTGGCATGAAATAAAAAAGTGTTCAACGGCCTTTTTATGCGCAGAGACAAGTTTATCGCTAAGGTTGAGAAGTCCGTAAGTCGCAAGACTGTTGCTGCGCGGCGAAAACGGAAAATATGTTAACATACATTGCAGTCAACTCGCCCAGAAAATGCTAACGATTAGCACCACGTTTTTCAAAGCGGTATTCTTTTTCTGTGCAACGAAGTCTTCGAAGTCACCACGGCGAGATTCATGTTTCGATTCTAGATTTGAATTATAGATTGCAACATTTTCGATGACATGCGCTGTATGGTGTAATCGTCTTCAAAACGTACCACGTTTACTTCCAAGGTCGTAAATCTGATCGAAAAAAAAAGCGTTTCTTCAATGTTACCTGCCCCAATGTATGCACCAGAGCCACAATCAGATACGAGGACGGCGCGCGTGTGTGGAACTTGATCAATGATACTTAATATTTAATAAATGTGTGCCTCGCGTGCAACCACTGCATGCATTATTCTGTACATTATTCACAACGTCGTCCGCAGTCCAAGTGGGTAGTCGCATACACCCGGGGATATTATTGTAACAGCAGAAATCTGCCAAGTTTCTCAGAAAAAAAAAAAAAAAAACCAGAAAACTGAGAGTCCTTACAAGAGCAAATAGAGTAGCGGTTTGAATATGCAGGAATCACTAATAACTTTCGCAACTATATATATAGTACTGCGCGGAGAAGCGCAGTCAAGAAAAAAAAAACTGCTTCATAACTTATCAGGCAAAACAGGCCAGTAGCTTCTTAAGTTGTAGCGAGAACTTCCTTCGACAAGCGGCTCCAGAAATCTCGTATGAGCGTGTCCGAAATTGCACATTTATAAACGTGGCCACAAGTTTTAGAGCGAGATAGAACGCAGATATGAGATTTTTTTTCTTTTTCTTTTTCGACTGCAAAAAAAAAAAAGAATGTTTCGTATAAGCCCCAGTAGCGCGACGTCGCATGTATCGTTCATGCGCCAGATCATCATTTTTTGACCATGTGAGATTTGTCGAATACCCGAGTATGCTAATCTGCTATGGCGTGATTAGAAATGTAAAACGTAAATTGCATTTTTAAACCCGGAAAGCCGAAGTTGTTTTACTATGGGTGACAACAGCAAATTAAAGAAACGGAAGCATTTTAAATATCTAACGGCATAGGAGCCAGTACAGTGTTTTTCTTTCTTTTTCGTTTTCGAAATGCGCGCTTCCGCGCGGCGGAATGACGGTAATTTGAGCGCCGCTGTGTCAGGGGTTAGGCAACAGAATTAAAAACAGTTAGAAGCCAAATGCATATGGAGTCGAAATAGCAGGAACCCGGAAGCGAACGGAGGGAAGCGTGTGTTTTGCATATCGGGTTGCGTATGCGACGATGCACCGAAGAGCGCATATCGCAGATTAATTTTTGAGGCACCTACAGCCGCACTGCACTCTGGCGCGTATACGTACTTTCGTAATCTGTAGCAGCACCTTCAGGCGCTGCGCATTCGTTTAGGTTTGCTTTAGAATTTATGGAAGCCACCTCGGCAGTATTTGCTTGATGTTGACGCACCGAGAACTTCCTCAAAAGTCTGTGATGAGCTGAAATTGCACTGCGCCCTGTACCTCTATGTAAGACATGAAAAGACATAAAGAGGAAATAATAATATCATAACATGTAAAAAAAAATCAATAACCTCTGTTGTTTTATGTTAGTTTATGTGTGTTTATGTCTGTTGCTTTATGTTAGTTGTTTTGTTGTTGTGTTAATATATATATATATATATATATATATATATATATATATATATATATATATATATATATTCATTCCTTCCAGGACTTGAAAAGGTGCGCTAAATGGAAAATGAATCTTGCTTACGTTCGCTTCTATTACAGTTTCCTAGTTCGAGTATTTCATATTTCGCCCTCTATACAGGGTATTTTTTTAGACAATGCAGATTTTTTAATAAAAATCCTGTGACAGTAAGGCGCCCGTCGTTTTCGCACACGTACTCCACGTCTAGGCGAGAATACTCTGCCGCAACTAAAATGACACTGTTGCTACTAATTAACAAAAACCGGCTAATTAACTTTTTAATCATTGACTTGAGGGCAGGTGTTTATATTACAAAGTTGTAGTGCGTGCCAATTTATGGCATACCTATTTTTTAGAAACCACAAATGTTGCACGTAGTTCGAGATATTCGACATCAAATTTCAAGGGTGAAATCGAAACTGATCGCGCAAGGCGCGCACGAAGCGCGACCGTTCTGCTACATCATACCGGAACTACCCGTCACCAGGCAGTGACGAAATTTGGATGAAGGCGCGCCGAGGCCGCATGTTTCCGTGAAAAGCTGCAAGTCATCTCACTAGTGCCCGCGCATCGCTTTGCTTTTGCGCGTAGTGTTTGGTGCTTATCCGTTTCTTTCGAACTGTGCTCAAGAAAACCGCAATATCAACCCTTTCCTTGTCTGGCGAGCATAAAACTCAGAGGCAGCCACGGCGGCCGTTTTTTTTTTTTTTTTTTTGCAGACAGGCGAAATATTTTTTCGCGTGTCTTTATACTTTAAGAAAGAAACAGATAAGCGCCACCCATCGCACACAAACATTAAGCTATCTACTCGTGTATTTCAGAGTGCTTGCAGATTTTTCTGACCATATTCTGCTTCGGCGCGCCTTAATTCGAAATTCGTCTCATCCCTGTCACGTGCCGTTGCAGTGTTGTGCGGCGCTTTGTGCGCGCTGGGCGCCGCACGTCAGTTTGGATTTCGCCCTTGAAATTCGATGCTTTATATCCAGAGCTATGTGCAACTTTTGTGATTTCTAAAAAACTGCATTTGCCATGAATTATGATGCACCACAACTTTCTAATATAAACAACTGCCCTCAACTCAATAATTAAAAAGTTAATTGAGCAGTTTTTGTTAATTACTCGCGTCAACGTCATTTTATCTGCGGGAAAGTATTTTCGCTTCGACATAGAGTTCATGTGCGAAAACGACAGGAGGCTGACAGTCATAGATTTTTTAAATAAAAAATCTGTATTGTCTAAAAAAAAAAACACTCTGTAGATAAGACGCAATTAAGAGGAATAAATGGCCTGAGATTTCAACATTATATAATAACGTAGAGTGGGTACCAAGGAAGCTGCGTAATTAAAAATAAAGGCGTTTTTTTTTCTTTTTTTTTTTCTTTTTATATACGTGTGCTCCCGGTGGGGTCTGTTTTACGGACGGGATCGCGTCGATTGTCTCATACCATTTTTTGATAGCAAAGTTCCACTTCATCATCATGAAAACGTTCGCGCTTTTGTTACGCCAATAACAATTACCTGGAGAAATCATTGTTCGACATGGCCGACAAATGACAAGAACCTAAATGAACCTTCATTATCTGTCGCTTCGTCACAGCCTTTAAGCCGGACGTACCAACCAGTAATGAGAAAATTCAACTTTAAGTTCGCGACGCGCAGACCAAGCGGGACGTCGAGATACAAGAGAATATATTCACTAATCTTAATCTGAAATTCCGGACAGCCGGTGGCGCAACGTTTATTCCTTACCTCGCTATGAAAGCTTATCCCTAAATTAATTGACGGCTGTGCATGTCTCGGTATACTTATTCTCTCCCAGTCTCGAAGGCTACCTCCCAAATGCAGCCCACGCGTAATGGGCCGCTTTATAAAGGCATAATTGACGGAGGATTAAAGCCCAATTTACCATGTCTAGACGGGGCACGAGCGAAACAAATCAAAGAACTAGCGGTCATGGTCAGTGTTCGTCCAGTTGTGTGTACCACGAAGTTGAGGGAGAGGAACATCGATCCGGCAGTTACGTCGGAGAGGGAACACGATGTTCATCCTATGTTCCGCGGGGCACCCGAGCACGGCTGCCTGCAATGAGCGCTAATCTGGAGCACCCTCCCTTCCTTTCCTTTTTTTCCTCAGACAAGCCACCAGGGAGCGCGCGTGGCGAAAATGGCTTCAATCTAGTTGGCGTACGTACACAAACCAGACGCCCCTAAATTCAGCGCATTAATGTCACGCTCGCGGGAGAGCAATAAAAACGAAGTCTAGAGCGCGGTCGCCTTGTCCATCTTCATCGCGAAATAATTCGGGTCGTTGCCGAGATCCGCCTCCCTGCTGAGCTCGATGCACGCCGCGTGTCAGCGCGAGTCTGCTTCGTGTGTGCATCCGCCAGAGATCGCGTGCGTGCCAGAGGCCGCCACGAACGGCTGCGGAGTGGCTGAACAAACAGACCGCGCCAGTATGGATGTGGTCTTTTCCTCCTTCTTTTGATTGATACGTGTAATGCATGACCTAATATTTGCGATAAAGAAAATTCTGGAAAGAAGCTCCCTCGCATCTTTGTCTTTCACCGAACGCTAAGGTGCTACACGGCATGTGTTCCTGTGCCTCTACCATCCACGTTCCACAAAGGAGTATCATATCCACGGTGCCAACGACCATTTGTTACCCAACTCGTGTCAGAGCTCTTCCTAGCTGTAACCGGAAGTGAAGTGGAAACCTCGAGTGAATTAACTGACCAGAAGTGGAAATCCGAAGTGAAATTAGGGGACCACGGAAGTAAACGTATGACCGGAGGTGCGTATCCGGATGTCACTTAGCCGACTGGAAGTGGCATAACGCAATTTAAGCATGATCACGTTGGATCTGCTGCAGTTCTTTTTCGTTTGTAACTGTGACCTGGTCAGCGTTCGCAACAGCAGTAGAAGCGACGGTCAGCTAACACCGGAGAGGTTCAAAATGAAAGCATCGCTTTATTATGTAAGCATGAATTTATGAACCCTATTTTGTAGCTCGGCGTATTAAGCAAGGACTGGCATTTAAAGCGTGAGACGTGGGCGCAGCTTACGTGCCTTTCTACCTCTCGCTTTATGGAACACAGGAACGCACGCGAACTTCCTTCAGGCACGAACGCGAACACACATGCACATATACAATTTGGAAATGGTAAATCCGATAAGCTACACTATGTGACGCGTGTGGTTTTTCACAGGCCACATGTTTACCAGCTACAATGAACACAATTACTTACAGAGATTTGTTTATGACTAGAGACCGGATTTTAGGCAGACGCCTATGTTTTTCCTTACGCTCCTGTCACGCCATTTTGATATATGAGCATGAATTAGAGGCTAAGGAGGACTTTTATAGTGCTTTAATAGTGCCTACAAATGCCTATTTTCAAAATTGGCGCCTGCATGAACACTATTTAGCCTCAGTTTTCCCTTCCGGGTGCAGCTTGGACCCGTTATTCATTTTACCGCGCTACATTGACTGTTTGGAACTCTGTGGAATTCAACCTAGTCCTCTAGTTTAACCAACTCCCGGAAACAACCGCTAGCAGCAGAGCAATGGGACGCATGTCTATAGGCTTTAACCTAAGCCTGATGTAGCAGGCTTAGGTTTTAATTGAGGCGTTGGGACAGCCGAGGTGATCTTGTTCAGAATGTTGCTGCAGTTCCTGGAACAGGACCTGGAACTGGGAATAGGTCAAAACTCACCTCCAAAAAAAATTTTCTTTTTTTCGCGGGCGATGGCGTCGCCGAACCCTTAAGACGGCTCCGCGGAACACCATTTGAGAACCACTGGTGGAAGCAAACCCCACTGACGCGTCCAAAGCTTTTTTTCACGGTGGTGGTGGTGGTAAACATTTTATTCAAGAAATTCACAAGAGCGCTGCTGTGTGCCTGAGTGGCAGTCCCTAGTCCGAGACGCCATTGGAGATGACCGCTGCCCGGGCGCGCGCCACCAAGGAGCGTTGCGCATCCAAGGTGGAGCAGCCGAGCAGGTACTCCTCCCAAGCCTCTCTAGTTGGAATGGGGAAGGGGTATGAGACGGGCGCCCTTGTACGTGCGCTTATTTTTTAAATTTCGGAGACATTTCCTACACCGAAGACAGGAGAGATTAGAGCACTTTCCGTGCTGCATTGCAGTGAAGCCAATCCTCCACATATTTTCAAAAAAATATTATTTCGCTTGTATCTTGCGAATAAAGCGCCTGTAAATTTTAGTTTTTTAGTTGTTTCAAGACGCGTAGAATAAGATCGGCGAAGAAAAAAATCCCTAATTTTGTATCGTTTTTGGTAAAAAAAAAAACTCGGTAGGGAAATGGTTAAGGTGTTCACCGCCTGGGGAGAAACTGCTTCTACGCGATTCGACCCGGCCTATAGGAAGAATCCCCTCCTTCTGGTATTATCGTGATCTACATGTCTGCTCCTGCTCTACCCTCTCAGTCATGCCGAAAAGGAAGGCACAAGGGTGTGTGTTGATTCGACAGTGGACGCTTGACTCACCAGGCTACAAAAAAAAAAAAACGGGGAGACCGCCTTCTGCAAAGCGTACGTGGCAAAGGACAATTTGCACGCGTCTACGTTCAACCGTTGGTGCCTGTGTGCCCCCTTAAACAACATTTCTTGTTTACCTGTCCTAAATAGACATCGAGCACATCTTCCTTTGAAATTATTTGCATTCATGTAAAAATTTATTGTTCCTATATTTACGATATTAGAGGCCTAAAACGCTGTTTTGTCTGCCTATTTTTGGCGCCTAAAACACGCTTTTTTAGCGGCCTAAAATCCGGCCGCTACTTATGACTACTCAAACGTGTCTTAAGCACCAGATATGAATAGTTTGAGTGAAATGCGAATGCGTGTATAGCTAAAGCAAAGTTGCACAAACCGGAAGCATTGCACATGCTCTGCGAGATGCCCGTAATTATACAGTTGTCAGAACACGTCCAATGGTACTTGACTCCGCTTCTTCGTGATTATATGTTTCCGCATTCACTTATTATTGGCGGAAAAGCCGTGGATGTCTTTTCCGTTATAAGCATACAACGGGACTCACTCGTTTCCGTCTGCCTTTTTGTTTGCATTGTTTCCGTTTTTTTTTCTTTCCCGTTTCCCTCAGCCAGCGATATGAGCGAATGGAATAAGTTTGACAAATAAACAACTGCAGTAATAACTGCGCACCGCAACACTAATACTCTGCAGTGGTACAATACCCAACCTCCGTCAAGTAATAAAGGGCCAAAAAGCCGACATCGTTTAATCTATAGGAGCGGTACGTGACATCCGGATTTCTTGGCTGCCGCATTCCGTAGTGACTCGCTGTCCGAGAGCAATATGTGCCGAAGAAATTGGGATATGGATCGGGAACATGGTGCTATGCAGAGTGTATCACACTCTTCTTCCAGAATTACGATGAGCGCCGACGTGCCATCAAGATATATACGGTGAAAGTTGTAATAGTTCACTGGCATTGATTTGTCTTCATAATTAAGTTCACGCTGTGTGCCTATTCTCTATATTCTCTGCCAGCGCCCCTGGAAGCAAAGGGCGGCTATGCTTCTTTTCCCAGCGCATTAGGTGAATACATGAACTGCGCCAAGCTTTCCGCTTGCAATTCATTACGTCAAATGGAAGTTTTGATCGCTGATGCCGTGCCGCGTTAGATGGGCGGGCCCGAGACCCATTTTGGTCGCGTCGTTGTTTGTTTATAAGTTTTAGGCAAAGCGTAGCATGCGGCCGATCTTGAACCGGAAATTACGTGCACGGCGTGCGACAAGTCCCTGTACGCGCACATGGCTTGGCGGAAATGGCGAACGGCGTTCGCAGTAGGAAATCGGCCCCGATTTCCTGGGCCAACTTCCGCAACTTCGTTCCCGCCCCTCGTCGCCTTGAACGTCGGCAACTGTAGACAAAGCCGGGCACTTTCTCTTTCGGCCGCCATTCTCAAGCCACTGACGGCTGTTTCACATTGTCCCTTGCGTTTGAGAGCCCTCCGCGTCTCGTTTCTCATTTCCCATTACCATGTGTCATTGCTGCCAAAAGCTCATTCTTTGATTTGACCCGAAAGGAAACAGCCAAAGTTAATTAACTTCCTCGGTTCCCGCTCGTCTGCCACCTACAGACTAAAACTTGAGACGGGAGCCGAGGAAGCCAATGAACTTGTGAACGTCGCAGCTCAGTGAATTCGAAGCATGGAATGAGTGATTTCCATGCGAACAAATGCCTTGTTAGTGAATGCCTCACTTTTCTGGCAGCGCTGAGATCCCTAAGACTCACTCGCTGCCTTTGAATACGTCCGTCAATGTTCACCTCTGAGTGGCTACATGTCCTAACAGTGTGCGGTGCAGTATCTGTCTGTCGGGATGAATGCAGCCGGCTTCGTTCAGTGTTTGATATCCATGGTGCTATCAGTGATATTGTTCAATAAGAGATACAGCGTGCATGTCGTAGACACGTGATATTGTTCAATACAGAGATACAGATTTCGTGCATGTCGTAGACACATAGATGACAAAGGCTATGTGAAATTTTTAAGGATTCTCTGTGCACACGTGGATTGTACGCACAAAGACAAAGGAATTTTAATGAGCAGAATATAAATGAAATTCGACCAGAATTTGAGGTAAGATCGGTGTGCGACGCGTGGCGCGAATGGTTTCCAGGCATTGTATAAAAATTCCGAAGGAATACTTCGCATTATTAACAGAGTAAGTGATTAGTCGCATCACTGTACTTGAGAGAATGAACGAGAAGAACAAAAGGACCCGAAAAGCTCATTTTTTTTGTTATTTTGGCAGCACACACATAAAAAGGGGGGGCCTGAGTAAACATTGGTGATTTCATTTTTTTTACTTAATAGAAATATAGAAACAAAATTCGGTGAGTGGAAATAGAAGTTGAAGACAGATTACTTGCTGTATATTACCGATAGCCGAGCTCTCATTTTCCACATTGCACGTGCGATGGTTTACCGATTAAGCTACTGCGGTGCAATCTTCGACCCACCGTGAAAGCTTAGGAGGTAAGGTGCCGCAAGGCTAATCTCGACGACGCGGGTTCGGTTCCAGGCCACGGCTACGGCATTTAGGTTGGGCAAAATGTAAGAACACCCGCCTACCTCGATTTATAGGTGCACATTAACGAACCGCTGCTGGTCGAAAATTATCCCGGAGTCCCTCACTACGGCGTGCCTCATATCATACCGTGGTTTTTGCAAATTACAAAAGTCGCACGTAATTTGAGATATTCATCGTGGAATTTTAGTGGCGATATTAAAACTGACCAATGCCTGGTATGCAGTGACGAAATTCGAATCAAGGTGCTCCGAAGCAGAATCTGGTCAGAAAAAACGGCAAGCATAGTCTAAAATGCACAAGTAGACCGCTCAATCTATGCTTGCTATGTGTTGTGCTTATCTCTTTCTTTCTTAAACTATAATCAGACGCAAAAAACCACTTCGCCTGTCTTCAAGAAGCAACGCCGCAGTGGGAGCCCCTGAGTTTTATGCTGCACAGAGAAAGATAAGGTGGATATTGCGGTTTTATTGAGCGCAGCCCGAGAGAAACAGATAAGCACCAAACATAAAATGCAGAGTTAAGGCGATCCGCTGGTGCAGTGAGATGACTTGCCGCTTTCAACGACAGCATGCAAGCCGCGATGCGCCTTCATTCAAATTTCGTCACTTACTTGTCACGGGAAGTTCCAGTCTGAGAGCGGCTGCGTTTCCTACGTGCTGGGCACGGTCATTACCAAAATCGCCATTAAAATTTAACGATGAATATTTCAAACGACATGTAATTTTTTTCTAGCTAAGAAAATGGTAGGCCTTAAATTGTCATAGATTGAAGCTCTTTAATGTAAACAACTGCCCTAAATTCAATAATTAAAGCGTTTATTAACGAGATTTTGTTGATTAATCACTTAATTATCATTTACGCTGCGGCAAAGTATCTCCGCCTCGACGTAGAGTTCATGTACGAAAACTACATGAGCCTGGCTGCCATAGGATTTTTAGTAAAAATCTGTATTCTCTAAAAAAAGTGAGGCAGCTATACACTAGTGCTGCCAAGCCTGAAGAAAGTGCGGAGCTGGGCAGCCTTCTTTGTTTCGATTCTCTTTCTTTCTTTCTTTCTTTCTTTCTTTCTTTCTTTCTTTCTTTCTTTCTTTCTTTCTTTCTTCTTTCTTTCTTGCTTTCTTTTCTTTCTTTCTTTTTCTTTCTTTCTTTCTTTCTTTCTTTCTTCTTTCTTTTTTCTTTCTTTCTTTCTTTCTTCTTTCTTTCTTTCTTTTTCTTTCTTTCTTCTTTTCTTTCTTTCTTTCTTTCTTCTTTCTTTCTTTCTTCTTTCTTTCTTTCTTTCCTTTCTTTCTCCCTTTCTTTCTTTCTCTCTTCTTTCTTTCTTTCTTTCTTTCTTTCTTTCTTCTTTCTTTCTTTCTTTCTTCTTTCTTTCTTTCTTTCTTTTCTCTTTCTTTCTTTCTTTTCTTCTTCTTTCTTTCTTTCTTTCTTTCTTCTTTCTTTCTTTCTTTCTTTCTTTCTTTCTTTCTTCTTTCCTTTCTTTCTTTCTTCTTTCTTTCTCTCTTTCTTTCTCTCTTTCTTTCTTTCTTTTCTTTCTTTCTTTCTTTTCTTTCTTTTTCTTTCTTTCTTTCTTTCTTTCTTTCTTTCTTTCTTTCTTTCTTTCTTTCTTCCTTTCTTTCTTTCTTTCTTTCTTTCTTTCTTCTTTCTTTCTTTCCTTCTTCATTTCTTTCTCTCTTTCCTTTCTTTCTTTCTTTCTTTCTTTCTTTTTCTTTCTTTCTTTCTTTCTTTCTTTCTTTCTTTCTTTCTTTCTTTCTTTCTTCTTTCTCTTCCTTCCTTCCTTCCTTCCTTCCTTTCTTTCTTTCTTTCTTTCTTTCTTTCTTTCTTTCTTCTTTCTTTCTTTCTTTCTTTCTTTCTTTCTTTCTTCCTTTCTTTCTTCCTTTCTTTCTCTCTTTCTTTCTTCCTTTCTTTCTTCCTTTCTTTCTTTCTTCTTTCTTTCTTTCTTTCTTTCTTTCTTTCTTTCTTTCTTCTTTCTTTCTTCTTCTTTCTTTCTTTCTTTCTTTCTTTCTTTCTTTCTTTCTTTCTTCTTCTTCTTTCTTCTTCTTTCTTTCTTTCTTTCTTTCTTTCTTTCTTTCTTTTCTTTCTTTCTTCCTTTCTTTCTTCCTTTCTTTCTTTCTTTCTTTCTTTCTTCCTTTCTTTCTTCCTTTCTTTCCTCCTTTCTTTCTTTCTTTCTTTCTTTCTTTTTCTCCTTTCCAGTTTTTTCCGTTTTTTTCTGTCTTTATTTCTATTTATTTCTATTTTTCTTCCTATTTTTTTTTCTTTCTAGTTCTCGCTTGCTTTCTCTTTTTTTCTGTTTTTATACGTAGTTTTGTCTGCGTTATGCCAAGCGACGACAGCATACGACAGCCCGGGCCCCTAAAGTGCTCCGCACTTGATATCATCATCAAGGACCTCGAAGAACAAGAGGAAGAAGACTTCTCCTTGGCGCGAGCACGCGCTCAATATGCTACAGATGGCTATGCTATGCGTGGTTTTGCCAGCGTTACGCCAAGCTGCATGAGACGACGACAGCGTACGACAGCCCGGGCCCCTAAAGTGCTCCGCACTTGATATCATCATCAAGGACCTCGAAGAACAAGAGGAAGAAGACTTCTCCTTGGCGCGAGCACGCGCTCAATATGCTACAGATGGCTATGCTATGCGTGGTTTTGCCAGCGTTACGACAAGATACATGAGACGACGACAGCGTACGACAGCCCGGGCCCCTAAAGTGCTCCGCACTTGATATCATCATCAAGGACCTCGAAGAACAAGAGGAAGAGGACTTCTCCTTGGCGCGAGCACGCGCTCAATATGCTACAGATGGCTATGCTATGCGTGGTATTGCCAGCGTTACGACAAGCTACATGAGACGACGACAGCGTACGACTAAAGTGCTCCGCACTTTAAAAAAGTACACAATTATTCGTAATTACAGCTCGACGACGAGATGTTTTCCAGGACTCTCAGATTCCTAAGAAACAGCACGTAAAAAGGGGGCCGCACAACTCCTTCAAATAGCTCTGACAAACACCCTTGGAGGGCAAGTTAATCGCCAACTCATTCAATGAGTCAAGCCGCAACAGCTGGAACACGTGCCGCTCTAGATAGCGAATTCGTTCAGCCACGGCACTAACAGGAGAGTGATCGTCGTATGCTCCGATAAACACGTAGCTGCGTGCTCTGATGATGGTGTATCTGTGTTTTTCGGTTCATTCATGTGAGCTTCGATTTCAGTCCCAGTATGATCCTGCCAATACCTGCGTCTCCCATCAAAGCGTAAACAAACCAGTTTTTGCTTTCGGAACTCTACTCCTCATATACCATAATGCTGGCTTCTGCGATACAGCGACTTGGCAGCCACTGAAACTTCACGTGGTGCCCTTTCTCATGTGAAGTATGGAGAAGACATCCAATTTCAAATACGAGCTGTTCGTATGGCCCGCGACGCAGAGCAGATAGCACAGATTGTAGGGCTGCCTTTTGAGTCGCTGAAGATAGACCAATGTTGAGGTGGTTCCCGATTGACCAAGTCACTGCGGCGTCATAGGGAACGAACACGCCGATAATGCCGCTCGGGCAGCTCATGAAAGCACAATGGAAGATACCATCCCACTGTCAAGGTCTGACGCTGCCAGCAGTCTTCGAGGGCTTGCACATGAGATAACGCTCGCTCTATGGTGCCTACCAAGCAGCCGAACCAACCGGACCAATCGTCAACGCCACCTGTCCTCTTTGATGCATCTCTGTATGCTAACTGGACTTCGCCGAAGAGAGGCCACACTGCTTTATCGCTTATGGCTAGGCGTGGCATTCACGAAGTCCTATTCCTTTCGGATTGGAATGGCCGACAACGCTCTTTGCGATGCCTGTCGTTGCGAGGAGACGCTACACCACGTCCTGTGCGACTGTCCGGCATATAATGTTCAGAGACAGTCACTGGCGTCCGTTCTAGCGCGCCTTGACAGTGGACAAATGTCTGTTGAAACAGTTCTTGCATGCCGTCAACAGAAAACATCACAGCTGAAGGCGACGAAGGCACTGCTGAGGTTTTTAAGAGAGACGAACTTGGACAAGCGGCTGGGACAGAAATGTCGCGTACCACGCAAGAGTGACCGACTGATTCTGTGTGTGCAGTGTCATGCGCTATCTTTCTATCTTTCTCTCTATCTTCCCTCTCCATCTTTAATCTCCCCCACCCTGTCCCCATGTGTAGGGTAGCAAACCGGTTGTCCTATACTGGTTAACCTCGCTGCCTTTCCTTCTCTATTATTTCTTCTCTTCTCTGCGATACAGCAGGACTAAGGCGTGGATTTGCTTTAACTTATGCTAACGTAACTGCATAAAAATCTATTTGTACAGACTATATCCCGCGGTAATCTGTTTGACCACCCTCTATGTATGTTACTCTGCCTTTAGACTCTGCCCGTTCTGTATATACGCCGGATATCGTATATGCACATATCGTGTTTCTGATTATTTTTCTCTTTTCATATTCTTTCTAGTTTTTCTTGTATTTGTGTGTTTCTTCAATACTAATATCATGTTGATGGGACAGCCGGCTTTAACGTAGCCTACCTTCGCATGATTTTTTCGCACATAAACAAGTCGGGGGGAGAAGCTCCCACGACCAAACCAGTCACTCCCTGAAGGAAGGGGCCGAATCGGTCCCAAAACGTCGGGCTCTCTTAAACTTGGCTGGAGCCATATTAACCTCCTAAATATTCCACCCAGCCAGACAGATTTCTGTCAAAATGTTTACATTTAAATAAATAAAAGAGCATGTGACGCCCCGCTATTACCGGCCAGCTAAACCGGCATGTGACGCCCAACTTTCGCCTGAGATACAAAAAGACTGGTTAGCATCACGTTGATAAATCAAGGCATTGAGAAACGCTCCCAACAGCGCGTGGCCGCATAGCTGCTACGTTGTATGACTCACGATTTAGACCTAGGTACCTCCTGTGTGCCACATCACTGCAAACACAGCCATATTCATCTTTACTCTCGTTTGCATTCAGGGCGAGCGGCGCTATCTGCAGAAGATCCCTTGCAGAGTCCGCCGCAGCTTGAGCTCTATAAAGTGCGGCTTGCGCTTCACTAATGCAGTATTGCGTCAGTGTTTAAATACCAAGTAGACGGTGATAACGCCTTGCAAATGGCAGGACACACCGAGTGAAGCAGTAACAAAAAATTATGAAAGAAAGCTGGGCTATTTTTTTAAGGGAGAGCGTAACCTACAAAATAATAAGAACGTCATTATGGGAGCCAGTGTTCGTGTAATGGTGCCTGGAAAGCCTCATTCAGCAGCGTTTCCACACGTGCCTTTTTCACTTTGCTGCTCTTGTGACGAGGGTATAACGGCAGGCCTGCGGGCCTTGCAGGCGAGCCTGGTGGAAAGTAAGGAAGACATAAAAATAAGCTGTAGGAAAGGAGAACGCCGAGCGGCAAGGAAAATATATGCGAAGGGGAAAGAGGCGGGCTGTCAAAGTCCATTCTTCGCAATTTCACCGATATGGTAATTAACTGGAGGTAATTAAAATGGTGCCGGTCGCCATCCACTCGGCCAGCAGGGGGCCAGAAATTGAAACCCGCGTAAAAAGCAGTATGCACTTTGGCAGCCTTCTGAAAACACACCTCAGCCAGGCGCTCCACAAAAAAAAAAGAGAGCTTCTGTGCTTAGAGAGCTCGATATCAGGTGTGGCAAGAAAAAAAAATGATTATAAAATTTAAGTGCAACGACGCCAGGGGACTCACTATTATTAAAATGTTGCTCTAAAATATTTACGCGCGTCACCACTCTAAGAAAGGAATTTAATGAATGCAAAACTAAGTACATGTAATCGCCACGCTCGCCCTATACCTTCGTAATCTTGAGAACATCTGGTGTGGGTCATGCGGGAAAGGTTGAGCCTTCCTGTGGTTATTCTTTCCTTTCTGTTCAATCGCGACTGCCCTGTATGTTTGGTTCGTTGAAACACGTGTGTTTATTGCCCCGTCTCTCAATATGCATTCTAGATTTCTTTTTTTCCACTGTCGTAACGCTGCTTAACGCTTGTGCTTTTAAATACGACATGCACGTTTAATATTCCTATCTGAGCAGTGCGTCGTGTGGCGAACCATGGCGTCTCTGGAAGGAGAATGTTCATGAATAAGGGTTGATTCGTTATATTCGCGTTACAAACAGATAGAATTGTTTCAAACACGCACTCCTCTTATGTTGAAACTACAGTGAGCGCATGCGCGCCTCGTGACGTTCATGGGTATGAACAAAAGTTAGCTGAAAACACTGAGTAATGCTCTGATACAGCCGTTCGTATTTTATTCTTTTTTTTTTGATAACGGCTTTATTAATGTTATTGTTTATAATGCCTTTCCATTTTGTGACCGGCTTTTCTTCCGTACAGCGGCAACATATTTGGTTGTACTACACTGGAACTGTCAGCGGCTTTTGGCCAGTTCCGCTTCTCTGGTTTCAGCTATAGATCTTTTTTCTCATGAGCGTCGCCACTTCGTGGTGACAGCGCCGTCTGCCATCTGGCCTGTGTGTGCTGGTCTGTGGTATGGAGTTAGAAACATCGTACCGAACGTGCTGTTTAATGGACGTTTAATAATATCCAGAAGGCCATCAACAAGCTTTTTTTTTCTTTTTATATTGCGAAACGTCTGCGCAGGTTGAGGCTAAACTGTGTGCTTCCATATACGGCAACGATATCGAACGGCGACGGGCTTTGTCGTGCTACCGTTGTTCCGCATGCGATACAAATAGGAGGTGGAGTCCAGTCGTAACGCTTTTCATATATATACGTACACGTAACCATAGGTCGCCAAACTCACTCATGAGTCGACTCACCCAGACTCACTCAGACTCAGATCGGGCCGCGAGTCTGAGTCTGAATGGGTTGGGTGAGTAATATTTAAGTAAGGTTGAGTCCGAGTTAGTGCAGTTGAGTGAAATATTGGTCAGTCTGAGTCCGAGTGAGCCTTATGCGCAAAATATATTTCTTGACTGAGTCCGAGTGAGCTCCACCTTTTATTGCCGACTTATGGTTTTATCTGCGCACCTTCAGCATTACTATCAGCCTTACATCGGTTTACGTTTATACTCAAGCCTATCCACACATATCTCAGCACACTAGCTTTCATGCGCCACCTCAATTTTTGTTGACCAGAGGCGCGAGTTAGGGGAAGGGGTGTCATAGCCTCCCCCCCCCGCAAGTTCTTTCATGGGAAGTTCTTGATAAAAATATCTGGAGTGTGTCGCGTATTTCATAAAACTGTCCTTACTGGATTGATATATGGTAATGATGATATACGATATATGACGATAACTCGTATTTAAAGGCCCAAGATCAAAAGGCATATCGTAGAGCACCGATTATGTGAGATATTGGCGCTAAAAAGGATTGACACCATGATCGAAAAAGCTAATTATACGCCAGCTGACTCATGAGTCGACTCACTCAGGCTCACTCATACTCAAGTGAAGCCGTGAGTTTGAGTCTGAGTGAGTCCGGTTGAGAAAAAGTTTAGTGAGCCTGAGTCCGAGTGAGTCCGATTGAGGAAAATTTTGGTGAGCCTGAGTCCGAGTGAACCCTCGGTTCAAAATGTATTTCTTGAGGGAGCCTGAGTGAGCTCCAAATTTTTTGCCGACCTATGCACGCAACACACATTAAACGTGTTAATTAATATTGCATCGCTCACTTTTAACTCCTTCGAGGGAGCGTTATGGCAACAGAAACAACAAGAAAGGCCTCTTTGGTTTAGCTGTACTTGATGAACCAGTGCTCGAGAGGGCCATGACACATGTCGCATGGGCTTATGTTGTACGTTCCATACAGCCATTGGGGGGGGGGGGGGGGGGGGGGGGGGGGGGAGGGGGGGGGACGGCTGTGCGCGCACCAATACGTGATCTCAGCAACGCGATGAAGGGGCGAAATGGCGCAGGTTTGGTGCTACATCGCCGTCACACGAACTGTGTGACGCGTACTGCAGATCCCACACATTGCGTGAATCGGTGGGCGCGGAGCTTATTGACGGCTTACACCACAGACACTGTTGGTTTCATCATGGGGCAAGTACAGATGTACGAGACGTAGGGAAAGTAACGCTTCGTATAAACGCGTGCACTGCTGTTGCAAAGGCATGATCAATCTACAAGGAAATAACCGCTCACTCCGTTTGCTAGCAGCTGCGCTCAAATTTTGTATTACGTAGTATCGTGATCGTCATTGGTGTGCGTGAGTCTGTGCGTGTGTGTGCGTGCGTGCGCGCGCGCGTGCGCGCGCGCGCGTGTGTGTGTGTGTGTGTGTGTGTGTGTGTGTGTGTGTGTGTGTGTGTGTGTGTGTGTGTGTGTGTGTGTGTGTGTGTGTGTGTGTGTGTGTGTGTGTGTGTGTGTGTGTGTGTGTGTGTGCGCGCGTGCATTTTTTGCAACAAAAGACGTGTTTGGCGTGGCTCGAGGCTTGTGCAATGAAGACGAGTATGAATGAATGGGCTGTCGAGTTGACACTGACTGCCAACGCTGCTTCAGTGCGCACTGTAAAGCTGCAAATGAAACGTTCATATCGTGAACAGGCACCAGCCATACACTGAGAAGAGCGCTTCTCTAGAGCTGTAATGAACCTTTAAGTACAAAAAATGCTCTTATTGCGGCAAGTTGACGACGTTCAGACATTCTAAATCCGAAGCATGTAT